>NW_027194776.1:0-155569 GCF_032444005.1 Ranitomeya imitator | reverse complement strand
AAAAGCACTATGATGAAAAGTGTGATATGTTTTCAGGTATCTCCTATACTAATAGAGCCACATGCTCACCGGTTTGCCACATGATGTAGGCCTATGGACTGAACAAGAAACCACCAAAAATTTTAACCAGTCATCGTTCTCACAACACTGAGGACCAGTCATTCGAAATGACTTCTCCATGCATTTTATGCATTGGTAAAAGCACTATGATGAAAAGTGTGATATGTTTTCAGGTATCTCCTATACTAATAGAGCCACATGCTCACCGGTTTGCCACATGATGTAGGCCATGGACTGAACAAGAAACCACCAAAAATTTTAACCAGTCATCGTTCTCACAACACTGAGGACCAGTCATTCGAAATGACTTCTCCATGCATTTTATGCATTGGTAAAAGCACTATGATGAAAAGTGTGATATGTTTTCAGGTATCTCCTATACTAATAGAGCCACATGCTCACCGGTTTGCCACATGATGTAGGCCTATGGACTGAACAAGAAACCACCAAAAATTTTAACCAGTCATCGTTCTCACAACACTGAGGACCAGTCATTCGAAATGACTTCTCCATGCATTTTATGCATTGGTAAAAGCACTATGATGAAAAGTGTGATATGTTTTCAGGTATCTCCTATACTAATAGAGCCACATGCTCACCGGTTTGCCACATGATGTAGGCCTATGGACTGAACAAGAAACCACCAAAAATTTTAACCAGTCATCGTTCTCACAACACTGAGGACCAGTCATTCGAAATGACTTCTCCATGCATTTTATGCATTGGTAAAAGCACTATGATGAAAAGTGTGATATGTTTTCAGGTATCTCCTATACTAATAGAGCCACATGCTCACCGGTTTGCCACATGATGTAGGCCTATGGACTGAACAAGAAACCACCAAAAATTTTAACCAGTCATCGTTCTCACAACACTGAGGACCAGTCATTCGAAATGACTTCTCCATGCATTTTATGCATTGGTAAAAGCACTATGATGAAAAGTGTGATATGTTTTCAGGTATCTCCTATACTAAAAGAGCCACATGCTCACCGGTTTGCCACATGATGTAGGCCTATGGACTGAACAAGAAACCACCAAAAATTTTAACCAGTCATCGTTCTCACAACACTGAGGACCAGTCATTCGAAATGACTTCTCCATGCATTTTATGCATTGGTAAAAGCACTATGATGAAAAGTGTGATATGTTTTCAGGTATCTCCTATACTAATAGAGCTACATGCTCACCGGTTTGCCACATGATGTAGGCCTATGGACTGAACAAGAAACCACCAAAAATTTTAACCAGTCATCGTTCTCACAACACTGAGGACCAGTCATTCGAAATGACTTCTCCATGCATTTTATGCATTGGTAAAAGCACTATGATGAAAAGTGTGATATGTTTTCAGGTATCTCCTATACTAATAGAGCCACATGCTCACCGGTTTGCCACATGATGTAGGCCCATGGACTGAACAAGAAACCACCAAAAATTTTAACCAGTCATCGTTCTCACAACACTGAGGACCAGTCATTCGAAATGACTTCTCCATGCATTTTATGCATTGGTAAAAGCACTATGATGAAAAGTGTGATATGTTTTCAGGTATCTCCTATACTAATAGAGCCACATGCTCACCGGTTTGCCACATGATGTAGGCCTATGGACTGAACAAGAAACCACCAAAAATTTTAACCAGTCATCGTTCTCACAACACTGAGGACCAGTCATTCGAAATGACTTCTCCATGCATTTTATGCATTGGTAAAAGCACTATGATGAAAAGTGTGATATGTTTTCAGGTATCTCCTATACTAATAGAGCCACATGCTCACCGGTTTGCCACATGATGTAGGCCTATGGACTGAACAAGAAACCACCAAAAATGTTAACCAGTCATCGTTCTCACAACACTGAGGACCAGTCATTCGAAATGACTTCTCCATGCATTTTATGCATTGGTAAAAGCACTATGATGAAAAGTGTGATATGTTTTCAGGTATCTCCTATACTAATAGAGCCACATGCTCACCGGTTTGCCACATGATGTAGGCCTGTGGACTGAACAAGAAACCACCAAAAATTTTAACCAGTCATCGTTCTCACAACACTGAGGACCAGTCATTCGAAATGACTTCTCCATGCATTTTATGCATTGGTAAAAGCACTATGATGAAAAGTGTGATATGTTTTCAGGTATCTCCTATACTAATAGAGCCACATGCTCACCGGTTTGCCACATGATGTAGGCCTATGGACTGAACAAGAAACCACCAAAAATTTTAACCAGTCATCGTTCTCACAACACTGAGGACCAGTCATTCGAAATGACTTCTCCATGCATTTTCTGCATTGGTAAAAGCACTATGATGAAAAGTGTGATATGTTTTCAGGTATCTCCTATACTAATAGAGCCACATGCTCACCGGTTTGCCACATGATGTAGGCCTATGGACTGAACAAGAAACCACCAAAAATTTTAACCAGTCATCGTTCTCACAACACTGAGGACCAGTCATTCGAAATGACTTCTCCATGCATTTTATGCATTGGTAAAAGCACTATGATGAAAAGTGTGATATGTTTTCAGGTATCTCCTATACTAATAGAGCCACATGCTCACCGGTTTGCCACATGATGTAGGCATATGGACTGAACAAGAAACCACCAAAAATTTTAACCAGTCATCGTTCTCACAACACTGAGGACCAGTCATTCGAAATGACTTCTCCATGCATTTTATGCATTGGTAAAAGCACTATGATGAAAAGTGTGATATGTTTTCAGGTATCTCCTATACTAATAGAGCCACATGCTCACCGGTTTGCCACATGATGTAGGCCTATGGACTGAACAAGAAACCACCGAAAATTTTAACCAGTCTTCGTTCTCACAACACTGAGGACCAGTCATTCGAAATGACTTCTCCATGCATTTTCTGCATTGGTAAAAGCACTATGATGAAAAGTGTGATATGTTTTCAGGTATCTCCTATACTAATAGAGCCACATGCTCACCGGTTTGCCACATGATGTAGGCCTATGGACTGAACAAGAAACCACCAAAAATATTAACCAGTCATCGTTCTCACAACACTGAGGACCAGTCATTCGAAATGACTTCTCCATGCATTTTATGCATTGGTAAAAGCACTATGATGAAAAGTGTGATATGTTTTCAGGTATCTCCTATACTAATAGAGCCACATGCTCAACGGTTTGCCACATGATGTAGGCCTATGGACTGAACAAGAAACCACCAAAAATTTTAACCAGTCATCGTTCTCACAACACTGAGGACCAGTCATTCGAAATGACTTCTCCATGCATTTTATGCATTGGTAAAAGCACTATGATGAAAAGTGTGATATGTTTTCAGGTATCTCCTATACTAATAGAGCCACATGCTCACCGGTTTGCCACATGATGTAGGCCTATGGACTGAACAAGAAACCACCAAAAATTTTAACCAGTCATCGTTCTCACAACACTGAGGACCAGTCATTCGAAATGACTTCTCCATGCATTTTATGCATTGGTAAAAGCACTATGATGAAAAGTGTGATATGTTTTCAGGTATCTCCTATACTAATAGAGCCACATGCTCACCGGTTTGCCACATGATGTAGGCCTATGGACTGAACAAGAAACCACCAAAAATTTTAACCAGTCATCGTTCTCACAACACTGAGGACCAGTCATTCGAAATGACTTCTCCATGCATTTTATGCATTGGTAAAAGCACTATGATGAAAAGTGTGATATGTTTTCAGGTATCTCCTATACTAATAGAGCCACATGCTCACCGGTTTGCCACATGATGTAGGCCCATGGACTGAACAACAAACCACCAAAAATTTTAACCAGTCATCGTTCTCACAACACTGAGGACCAGTCATTCGAAATGACTTCTCCATGCATTTTATGCATTGGTAAAAGCACTATGATGAAAAGTGTGATATGTTTTCAGGTATCTCCTATACTAATAGAGCCACATGCTCACCGGTTTGCCACATGATGTAGGCCTATGGACTGAACAAGAAACCACCAAAAATTTTAACCAGTCATCGTTCTCACAACACTGAGGACCAGTCATTCGAAATGACTTCTCCATGCATTTTATGCATTGGTAAAAGCACTATGATGAAAAGTGTGATATGTTTTCAGGTATCTCCTATACTAATAGAGCCACATGCTCACCGGTTTGCCACATGATGTAGGCCTATGGACTGAACAAGAAACCACCAAAAATTTTAACCAGTCATCGTTCTCACAACACTGAGGACCAGTCATTCGAAATGACTTCTCCATGCATTTTCTGCATTGGTAAAAGCACTATGATGAAAAGTGTGATATGTTTTCAGGTATCTCCTATACTAATAGAGCCACATGCTCACCGGTTTGCCACATGATGTAGGCCTATGGACTGAACAAGAAACCACCAAAAATTTTAACCAGTCATCGTTCTCACAACACTGAGGACCAGTCATTCGAAATGACTTCTCCATGCATTTTATGCATTGGTAAAAGCACTATGATGAAAAGTGTGATATGTTTTCAGGTATCTCCTATACTAATAGAGCCACATGCTCACCGGTTTGCCACATGATGTAGGCATATGGACTGAACAAGAAACCACCAAAAATTTTAACCAGTCATCGTTCTCACAACACTGAGGACCAGTCATTCGAAATGACTTCTCCATGCATTTTATGCATTGGTAAAAGCACTATGATGAAAAGTGTGATATGTTTTCAGGTATCTCCTATACTAATAGAGCCACATGCTCACCGGTTTGCCACATGATGTAGGCCTATGGACTGAACAAGAAACCACCAAAAATTTTAACCAGTCATCGTTCTCACAACACTGAGGACCAGTCATTCGAAATGACTTCTCCATGCATTTTATGCATTGGTAAAAGCACTATGATGAAAAGTTTGATATGTTTTCAGGTATCTCCTATACTAATAGAGCCACATGCTCACCGGTTTGCCACATGATGTAGGCCTATGGACTGAACAAGAAACCACCAAAAATTTTAACCAGTCATCGTTCTCACAACACTGAGGACCAGTCATTCGAAATGACTTCTCCATGCATTTTATGCATTGGTAAAAGCACTATGATGAAAAGTGTGATATGTTTTCAGGTATCTCCTATACTAATAGAGCCACATGCTCACCGGTTTGCCACATGATGTAGGCCCATGGACTGAACAAGAAACCACCAAAAATTTTAACCAGTCATCGTTCTCACAACACTGAGGACCAGTCATTCGAAATGACTTCTCCATGCTTTTTATGCATTGGTAAAAGCACTATGATGAAAAGTGTGATATGTTTTCAGGTATCTCCTATACTAATAGAGCCACATGCTCACCGGTTTGCCACATGATGTAGGCCTATGGACTGAACAAGAAACCACCAAAAATTTTAACCAGTCATCGTTCTCACAACACTGAGGACCAGTCATTCGAAATGACTTCTCCATGCTTTTTATGCATTGGTAAAAGCACTATGATGAAAAGTGTGATATGTTTTCAGGTATCTCCTATACTAATAGAGCCACATGCTCACCGGTTTGCCACATGATGTAGGCCTATGGACTGAACAAGAAACCACCAAAAATTTTAACCAGTCATCGTTCTCACAACACTGAGGACCAGTCATTCGAAATGACTTCTCCATGCATTTTCTGCATTGGTAAAAGCACTATGATGAAAAGTGTGATATGTTTTCAGGTATCTCCTATACTAATAGAGCCACATGCTCACCGGTTTGCCACATGATGTAGGCCTATGGACTGAACAAGAAACCACCAAAAATTTTAACCAGTCATCGTTCTCACAACACTGAGGACCAGTCATTCGAAATGACTTCTCCATGCATTTTATGCATTGGTAAAAGCACTATGATGAAAAGTGTGATATGTTTTCAGGTATCTCCTATACTAATAGAGCCACATGCTCACCGGTTTGCCACATGATGTAGGCATATGGACTGAACAAGAAACCACCAAAAATTTTAACCAGTCATCGTTCTCACAACACTGAGGACCAGTCATTCGAAATGACTTCTCCATGCATTTTATGCATTGGTAAAAGCACTATGATGAAAAGTGTGATATGTTTTCAGGTATCTCCTATACTAATAGAGCCACATGCTCACCGGTTTGCCACATGATGTAGGCCTATGGACTGAACAAGAAACCACCAAAAATTTTAACCAGTCATCGTTCTCACAACACTGAGGACCAGTCATTCGAAATGACTTCTCCATGCATTTTATGCATTGGTAAAAGCACTATGATGAAAAGTTTGATATGTTTTCAGGTATCTCCTATACTAATAGAGCCACATGCTCACCGGTTTGCCACATGATGTAGGCCTATGGACTGAACAAGAAACCACCAAAAATTTTAACCAGTCATCGTTCTCACAACACTGAGGACCAGTCATTCGAAATGACTTCTCCATGCATTTTATGCATTGGTAAAAGCACTATGATGAAAAGTGTGATATGTTTTCAGGTATCTCCTATACTAATAGAGCCACATGCTCACCGGTTTGCCACATGATGTAGGCCCATGGACTGAACAAGAAACCACCAAAAATTTTAACCAGTCATCGTTCTCACAACACTGAGGACCAGTCATTCGAAATGACTTCTCCATGCTTTTTATGCATTGGTAAAAGCACTATGATGAAAAGTGTGATATGTTTTCAGGTATCTCCTATACTAATAGAGCCACATGCTCACCGGTTTGCCACATGATGTAGGCCTATGGACTGAACAAGAAACCACCAAAAATTTTAACCAGTCATCGTTCTCACAACACTGAGGACCAGTCATTCGAAATGACTTCTCCATGCATTTTATGCATTGGTAAAAGCACTATGATGAAAAGTGTGATATGTTTTCAGGTATCTCCTATACTAATAGAGCCACATGCTCACCGGTTTGCCACATGATGTAGGCCTATGGACTGAACAAGAAACCACCAAAAATGTTAACCAGTCATCGTTCTCACAACACTGAGGACCAGTCATTCGAAATGACTTCTCCATGCATTTTATGCATTGGTAAAAGCACTATGATGAAAAGTGTGATATGTTTTCAGGTATCTCCTATACTAATAGAGCCACATGCTCACCGGTTTGCCACATGATGTAAGCCTATGGACTGAACAAGAAACCACCAAAAATTTTAACCAGTCATCGTTCTCACAACACTGAGGACCAGTCATTCGAAATGACTTCTCCATGCATTTTATGCATTGGTAAAAGCACTATGATGAAAAATGTGATATGTTTTCAGGTATCTCCTATACTAATAGAGCCACATGCTCACCGGTTTGCCACATGATGTAGGCCTATGGACTGAACAAGAAACCACCAAAAATTTTAACCAGTCATCGTTCTCACAACACTGAGGACCAGTCATTCGAAATGACTTCTCCATGCATTTTATGCATTGGTAAAAGCACTATGATGAAAAGTGTGATATGTTTTCAGGTATCTCCTATACTAATACAGCCACATGCTCACCGGTTTGCCACATGATGTAGGCCTATGGACTGAACAAGAAACCACCAAAAATTTTAACCAGTCATCGTTCTCACAACACTGAGGACCAGTCATTCGAAATGACTTCTCCATGCATTTTATGCATTGGTAAAAGCACTATGATGAAAAGTGTGATATGTTTTCAGGTATCTCCTATACTAATAGAGCCACATGCTCACCGGTTTGCCACATGATGTAAGCCTATGGACTGAACAAGAAACCACCAAAAATTTTAACCAGTCATCGTTCTCACAACACTGAGGACCAGTCATTCGAAATGACTTCTCCATGCATTTTATGCATTGGTAAAAGCACTATGATGAAAAATGTGATATGTTTTCAGGTATCTCCTATACTAATAGAGCCACATGCTCACCGGTTTGCCACATGATGTAGGCCTATGGACTGAACAAGAAACCACCAAAAATTTTAACCAGTCATCGTTCTCACAACACTGAGGACCAGTCATTCGAAATGACTTCTCCATGCATTTTATGCATTGGTAAAAGCACTATGATGAAAAGTGTGATATGTTTTCAGGTATCTCCTATACTAATACAGCCATATGCTCACCGGTTTGCCACATGATGTAGGCCTATGGACTGAACAAGAAACCACCAAAAATTTTAACCAGTCATCGTTCTCACAACACTGAGGACCAGTCATTCGAAATGACTTCTCCATGCATTTTATGCATTGGTAAAAGCACTATGATGAAAAGTGTGATATGTTTTCAGGTATCTCCTATACTAATAGAGCCACATGCTCACCGGTTTGCCACATGATGTAGGCCCATGGACTGAACAAGAAACCACCAAAAATTTTAACCAGTCATCGTTCTCACAACACTGAGGACCAGTCATTCGAAATGACTTCTCCATGCATGTTATGCATTGGTAAAAGCACTATGATGAAAAGTGTGATATGTTTTCAGGTATCTCCTATACTAATAGAGCCACATGCTCACCGGTTTGCCACATGATGTAGGCCTATGGACTGAACAAGAAACCACCAAAAATTTTAACCAGTCATCGTTCTCACAACACTGAGGACCAGTCATTCGAAATGACTTCTCCATGCATTTTATGCATTGGTAAAAGCACTATGATGAAAAGTGTGATATGTTTTCAGGTATCTCCTATACTAATAGAGCCACATGCTCACCGGTTTGCCACATGATGTAGGCCTATGGACTGAACAAGAAACCACCAAAAATGTTAACCAGTCATCGTTCTCACAACACTGAGGACCAGTCATTCGAAATGACTTCTCCATGCATTTTATGCATTGGTAAAAGCACTATGATGAAAAGTGTGATATGTTTTCAGGTATCTCCTATACTAATAGAGCCACATGCTCACCGGCTTGCCACATGATGTAGGCCTATGGACTGAACAAGAAACCACCAAAAATTTTAACCAGTCATCGTTCTCACAACACTGAGGACCAGTCATTCGAAATGACTTCTCCATGCATTTTATGCATTGGTAAAAGCACTATGATGAAAAGTGTGATATGTTTTCAGGTATCTCCTATACTAATAGAGCCACATGCTCACCGGTTTGCCACATGATGTAGGCCTATGGACTGAACAAGAAACCACCAAAAATTTTAACCAGTCATCGTTCTCACAACACTGAGGACCAGTCATTCGAAATGACTTCTCCATGCATTTTCTGCATTGGTAAAAGCACTATGATGAAAAGTGTGATATGTTTTCAGGTATCTCCTATACTAATAGAGCCACATGCTCACCGGTTTGCCACATGATGTAGGCCTATGGACTGAACAAGAAACCACCAAAAATTTTAACCAGTCATCGTTCTCACAACACTGAGGACCAGTCATTCGAAATGACTTCTCCATGCATTTTATGTATTGGTAAAAGCACTATGATGAAAAGTGTGATATGTTTTCAGGTATCTCCTATACTAATAGAGCCACATGCTCACCGGTTTGCCACATGATGTAGGCATATGGACTGAACAAGAAACCACCAAAAATTTTAACCAGTCATCGTTCTCACAACACTGAGGACCAGTCATTCGAAATGACTTCTCCATGCATTTTATGCATTGGTAAAAGCACTATGATGAAAAGTGTGATATGTTTTCAGGTATCTCCTATACTAATAGAGCCACATGCTCACCGGTTTGCCACATGATGTAGGCCTATGGACTGAACAAGAAACCACCAAAAATTTTAACCAGTCATCGTTCTCACAACACTGAGGACCAGTCATTCGAAATGACTTCTCCATGCATTTTATGCATTGGTAAAAGCACTATGATGAAAAGTGTGATATGTTTTCAGGTATCTCCTATACTAATAGAGCCACATGCTCACCGGTTTGCCACATGATGTAGGCCTATGGACTGAACAAGAAACCACCAAAAATTTTAACCAGTCATCGTTCTCAAAACACTGAGGACCAGTCATTCGAAATGACTTCTCCATGCATTTTATGCATTGGTAAAAGCACTATGATGAAAAGTGTGATATGTTTTCAGGTATCTCCTATACTAATAGAGCCACATGCTCACCGGTTTGCCACATGATGTAGGCCCATGGACTGAACAACAAACCACCAAAAATTTTAACCAGTCATCGTTCTCACAACACTGAGGACCAGTCATTCGAAATGACTTCTCCATGCATTTTATGCATTGGTAAAAGCACTATGATGAAAAGTGTGATATGTTTTCAGGTATCTCCTATACTAATAGAGCCACATGCTCACCGGTTTGCCACATGATGTAGGCCTATGGACTGAACAAGAAACCACCAAAAATTTTAACCAGTCATCGTTCTCACAACACTGAGGACCAGTCATTCGAAATGACTTCTCCATGCATTTTATGCATTGGTAAAAGCACTATGATGAAAAGTGTGATATGTTTTCAGGTATCTCCTATACTAATAGAGCCACATGCTCACCGGTTTGCCACATGATGTAGGCCTATGGACTGAACAAGAAACCACCAAAAATGTTAACCAGTCATCGTTCTCACAACACTGAGGACCAGTCATTCGAAATGACTTCTCCATGCATTTTATGCATTGGTAAAAGCACTATGATGAAAAGTGTGATATGTTTTCAGGTATCTCCTATACTAATAGAGCCACATGCTCACCGGTTTGCCACATGATGTAGGCCTATGGACTGAACAAGAAACCACCAAAAATTTTAACCAGTCATCGTTCTCACAACACTGAGGACCAGTCATTCGAAATGACTTCTCCATGCATTTTATGCATTGGTAAAAGCACTATGATGAAAAATGTGATATGTTTTCAGGTATCTCCTATACTAATAGAGCCACATGCTCACCGGTTTGCCACATGATGTAGGCCTATGGACTGAACAAGAAATCACCAAAAATTTTAACCAGTCATCGTTCTCACAACACTGAGGACCAGTCATTCGAAATGACTTCTCCATGCATTTTATGCATTGGTAAAAGCACTATGATGAAAAGTGTGATATGTTTTCAGGTATCTCCTATACTAATAGAGCCACATGCTCACCGGTTTGCCACATGATGTAGGCCTATGGACTGAACAAGAAACCACCAAAAATTTTAACCAGTCATCGTTCTCACAACACTGAGGACCAGTCATTCGAAATGACTTCTCCATGCATTTTATGCATTGGTAAAAGCACTATGATGAAAAGTGTGATATGTTTTCAGGTATCTCCTATACTAATAGAGCCACATGCTCACCGGTTTGCCACATGATGTAGGCCCATGGACTGAACAAGAAACCACCAAAAATTTTAACCAGTCATCGTTCTCACAACACTGAGGACCAGTCATTCGAAATGACTTCTCCATGCATTTTATGCATTGGTAAAAGCACTATGATGAAAAGTGTGATATGTTTTCAGGTATCTCCTATACTAATAGAGCCACATGCTCACCGGTTTGCCACATGATGTAGGCCTATGTACTGAACAAGAAACCACCAAAAATTTTAACCAGTCATCGTTCTCACAACACTGAGGACCAGTCATTCGAAATGACTTCTCCATGCATTTTATGCATTGGTAAAAGCACTATGATGAAAAGTGTGATATGTTTTCAGGTATCTCCTATACTAATAGAGCCACATGCTCACCGGTTTGCCACATGATGTAGGCCTATGGACTGAACAAGAAACCACCAAAAATTTTAACCAGTCATCGTTCTCACAACACTGAGGACCAGTCATTCGAAATGACTTCTCCATGCATTTTATGCATTGGTAAAAGCACTATGATGAAAAGTGTGATATGTTTTCAGGTATCTCCTATACTAATAGAGCCACATGCTCACCGGTTTGCCACATGATGTAGGCCTATGGACTGAACAAGAAATCACCAAAAATTTTAACCAGTCATCGTTCTCACAACACTGAGGACCAGTCATTCGAAATGACTTCTCCATGCATTTTATGCATTGGTAAAAGCACTATGATGAAAAGTGTGATATGTTTTCAGGTATCTCCTATACTAATAGAGCCACATGCTCACCGGTTTGCCACATGATGTAGGCCTATGGACTGAACAAGAAACCACCAAAAATTTTAACCAGTCATCGTTCTCACAACACTGAGGACCAGTCATTCGAAATGACTTCTCCATGCATTTTATGCATTGGTAAAAGCACTATGATGAAAAGTGTGATATGTTTTCAGGTATCTCCTATACTAATAGAGCCACATGCTCACCGGTTTGCCACATGATGTAGGCCTATGGACTGAACAAGAAACCACCAAAAATTTTAACCAGTCATCGTTCTCACAACACTGAGGACCAGTCATTCGAAATGACTTCTCCATGCATTTTATGCATTGGTAAAAGCACTATGATGAAAAGTGTGATATGTTTTCAGGTATCTCCTATACTAATAGAGCCACATTCTCACCGGTTTGCCACATGATGTAGGCCTATGGACTGAACAAGAAACCACCAAAAATTTTAACCAGTCATCATTCTCACAACACTGAGGACCAGTCATTTGAAATGACTTCTCCATGCATTTTATGCATTGGTAAAAGCACTATGATGAAAAGTGTGATATGTTTTCAGGTATCTCCTATACTAATAGAGCCACATGCTCACCGGTTTGCCACATGATGTAGGCCTATGGACTGAACAAGAAACCACCAAAAATTTTAACCAGTCATCGTTCTCACAACACTGAGGACCAGTCATTCGAAATGACTTCTCCATGCATTTTATGCATTGGTAAAAGCACTATGATGAAAAGTGTGATATGTTTTCAGGTATCTCCTATACTAATAGAGCCACATGCTCACCGGTTTGCCACATGATGTAGGCCTATGGACTGAACAAGAAACCACCAAAAATTTTAACCAGTCATCGTTCTCACAACACTGAGGACCAGTCATTCGAAATGACTTCTCCATGCATTTTATGCATTGGTAAAAGCACTATGATGAAAAGTGTGATATGTTTTCAGGTATCTCCTATACTAATAGAGCCACATGCTCACCGGTTTGCCACATGATGTAGGCCCATGGACTGAACAAGAAACCACCAAAAATTTTAACCAGTCATCGTTCTCACAACACTGAGGACCAGTCATTCGAAATGACTTCTCCATGCATTTTATGCATTGGTAAAAGCACTATGATGAAAAGTGTGATATGTTTTCAGGTATCTCCTATACTAATAGAGCCACATGCTCACCGGTTTGCCACATGATGTAGGCCTATGGACTGAACAAGAAACCACCAAAAATTTTAACCAGTCATCGTTCTCACAACACTGAGGACCAGTCATTCGAAATGACTTCTCCATGCATTTTATGCATTGGTAAAAGCACTATGATGAAAAGTGTGATATGTTTTCAGGTATCTCCTATACTAATAGAGCCACATTCTCACCGGTTTGCCACATGATGTAGGCCTATGGACTGAACAAGAAACCACCAAAAATTTTAACCAGTCATCGTTCTCACAACACTGAGGACCAGTCATTCAAAATGACTTCTCCATGCATTTTATGCATTGGTAAAAGCACTATGATGAAAAGTGTGATATGTTTTCAGGTATCTCCTATACTAATAGAGCCACATGCTCACCGGTTTGCCACATGATGTAGGCCTATGGACTGAACAAGAAACCACCAAAAATTTTAACCAGTCATCGTTCTCACAACACTGAGGACCAGTCATTCGAAATGACTTCTCCATGCATTTTATGCATTGGTAAAAGCACTATGATGAAAAGTGTGATATGTTTTCAGGTATCTCCTATACTAATAGAGCCACATGCTCACCGGTTTGCCACATGATGTAGGCCTATGGACTGAACAAGAAACCACCAAAAATTTTAACCAGTCATCGTTCTCACAACACTGAGGACCAGTCATTCGAAATGACTTCTCCATGCATTTTATGCATTGGTAAAAGCACTATGATGAAAAGTGTGATATGTTTTCAGGTATCTCCTATACTAATAGAGCCACATGCTCACCGGTTTGCCACATGATGTAGGCCCATGGACTGAACAAGAAACCACCAAAAGTTTTAACCAGTCATCGTTCTCACAACACTGAGGACCAGTCATTCGAAATTACTTCTCCATGCATTTTATGCATTGGTAAAAGCACTATGATGAAAAGTGTGATATGTTTTCAGGTATCTCCTATACTAATAGAGTCACATGCTCACCGGTTTGCCACATGATGTAGGCCCATGGACTGAACAAGAAACCACCAAAAATTTTAACCAGTCATCGTTCTCACAACACTGAGGACCATTCATTCAAATTGACTTCTCCATGCATTTTATGCATTGGTAAAAGCACTATGATGAAAAGTGTGATATGTTTTCAGGTATCTCCTATACTAATAGAGCCACATGCTCACCGGTTTGCCACATGATGTAGGCCTATGGACTGAACAAGAAACCACCAAAATTTTAACCAGTCATCGTTCTCACAACACTGAGGACCAGTCATTCGAAATGACTTCTCCATGCATTGTATGCATTGGTAAAAGCACTATGATGAAAAGTGTGATATGTTTTCAGGTATCTCCTATACTAATAGAGCCACATGCTCACCGGTTTGCCACATGATGTAGGCCTATGGACTGAACAAGAAACCACCAAAAATTTTAACCAGTCATCGTTCTCACAACACTGAGGACCAGTCATTCGAAATGACTTCTCCATGCATTTTATGCATTGGTAAAAGCACTATGATGAAAAGTGTGATATGTTTTCAGGTATCTCCTATACTAATTGAGCCACATGCTCACCGGTTTGCCACATGATGTAGGCCTATGGACTGAACAAGAAACCACCAAAAATTTTAACCAGTCATCGTTCTCACAACACTGAGGACCAGTCATTCGAAATGACTTCTCCATGCATTTTATGCATTGGTAAAAGCACTATGATGAAAAGTGTGATATGTTTTCAGGTATCTCCTATACTAATAGAGCCACATTCTCACCGGTTTGCCACATGATGTAGGCCTATGGACTGAACAAGAAACCACCAAAAATTTTAACCAGTCATCGTTCTCACAACACTGAGGACCAGTCATTCTAAATGACTTCTCCATGCATTTTCTGCATTGGTAAAAGCACTATGATGAAAAGTGTGATATGTTTTCAGGTATCTCCTATACTAATAGAGCCACATGCTCACCGGTTTGCCACATGATGTAGGCCTATGGACTGAACAAGAAACCACCAAAAATTTTAACCAGTCATCGTTCTCACAACACTGAGGACCAGTCATTCGAAATGACTTCTCCATGCATTTTATGCATTGGTAAAAGCACTATGATGAAAAGTGTGATATGTTTTCAGGTATCTCCTATACTAATAGAGCCACATGCTCACCGGTTTGCCACATGATGTAGGCCTATGGACTGAACAAGAAACCACCAAAAATTTTAACCAGTCATCGTTCTCACAACACTGAGGACCAGTCATTCGAAATGACTTCTCTATGCATTTTATGCATTGGTAAAAGCACGATGATGAAAAGTGTGATATGTTTTCAGGTATCTCCTATACTAATAGAGCCACATGCTCACCGGTTTGCCACATGATGTAGGCCTATGGACTGAACAAGAAACCACCAAAAATTTTAACCAGTCATTGTTCTCACAACACTGAGGACCAGTCATTCGAAATGACTTCTCCATGTATTTTATGCATTGGTAAAAGCACTATGATGAAAAGTGTGATATGTTTTCAGGTATCACCTATACTAATAGAGCCACATGCTCACCGGTTTGCCACATGATGTAGGCCTATGGACTGAACAAGAAACCACCAAAAATTTTAACCAGTCATCGTTCTCACAACACTGAGGACCAGTCATTCGAAATGACTTCTCCATGCATTTTATGCATTGGTAAAAGCACTATGATGAAAAGTGTGATATGCTCTCAGGTATCTCCTATACTAATAGAGCCACATGCTCACCGGTTTGCCACATGATGTAGGCCTATGGACTGAACAAGAAACCACCAAAAATTTTAACCAGTCATCGTTCTCACAACAATGAGGACCAGTCATTCGAAATGACTTCTCCATGCATTTTATGCATTGGTAAAAGCACTATGATGAAAAGTGTGATATGTTTTCAGGTATCTCCAATACTAATAGAGCCACATGCTCACCGGTTTGCCACATGATGTAGGCCTATGGACTGAACAAGAAACCACCAAAAATTTTAACCAGTCATCATTCTCACAACACTGAGGACCAGTCATTCAAAATGACTTCTCCATGCATTTTATGCATTGGTAAAAGCACTATGATGAAAAGTGTGATATGTTTTCAGGTATCTCCTATACTAATAGAGCCACATGCTCACCGGTTTGCCACATGATGTAGGCATATGGACTGAACAAGAAACCACCAAAAATTTTAACCAGTCATCGTTCTCACAACACTGAGGACCAGTCATTCGAAATGACTTCTCCATGCATTTTATGCATTGGTAAAAGCACTATGATGAAAAGTGTGATATGTTTTCAGGTATCTCCTATACTAATAGAGCCACATGCTCACCGGTTTGCCACATGATGTAGGCATATGGACTGAACAAGAAACCACCAAAAATTTTAACCAGTCATCGTTCTCACAACACTGAGGACCAGTCATTCGAAATGACTTCTCCATGCATTTTATGCATTGGTAAAAGCACTATGATGAAAAGTGTGATATGTTTTCAGGTATCTCCTATACTAATAGAGCCACATGCTCACCGGTTTGCCACATGATGTAGGCCTATGGACTGAACAAGAAACCACCAAAAATTTTAACCAGTCATCGTTCTCACAACACTGAGGACCAGTCATTCGAAATGACTTCTCCATGCATTTTATGCATTGGTAAAAGCACTATGATGAAAAGTGTGATATGTTTTCAGGTATCTCCTATACTAATAGAGGCACATGCTCACCGGTTTGCCACATGATGTAGGCCTATGGACTGAACAAGAAACCACCAAAAATTTTAACCAGTCATCGTTCTCACAACACTGAGGACCAGTCATTCGAAATGACTTCTCCATGCATTTTATGCATTGGTAAAAGCACTATGATGAAAAGTGTGATATGTTTTCAGGTATCTCCTATACTAATAGAGCCACATGCTCACCGGTTTGCCACATGATGTAGGCCCATGGACTGAACAAGAAACCACCAAAAATTTTAACCAGTCATCGTTCTCACAACACTGAGGACCAGTCATTCGAAATGACTTCTCCATGCATTTTATGCATTGGTAAAAGCACTATGATGAAAAGTGTGATATGTTTTCAGGTATCTCCTATACTAATAGAGTCACATGCTCACCGGTTTGCCACATGATGTAGGCCCATGGACTGAACAAGAAACCACCAAAAATTTTAACCAGTCATCGTTCTCACAACACTGAGGACCAGTCATTCGAATTGACTTCTCCATGCATTTTATGCATTGGTAAAAGCACTATGATGAAAAGTGTGATATGTTTTCAGGTATCTCCTATACTAATAGAGCCACATGCTCACCGGTTTGCCACATGATGTAGGCCTATGGACTGAACAAGAAACCACCAAAATTTTAACCAGTCATCGTTCTCACAACACTGAGGACCAGTCATTCGAAATGACTTCTCCATGCATTTTATGCATTGGTAAAAGCACTATGATGAAAAGTGTGATATGTTTTCAGGTATCTCCTATACTAATAGAGCCACATGCTCACCGGTTTGCCACATGATGTAGGCCTATGGACTGAACAAGAAACCACCAAAAATTTTAACCAGTCATCGTTCTCACAACACTGAGGACCAGTCATTCGAAATGACTTCTCCATGCATTTTATGCATTGGTAAAAGCACTATGATGAAAAGTGTGATATGTTTTCAGGTATCTCCTATACTAATAGAGCCACGTGCTCACCGGTTTGCCACATGATGTAGGCCTATGGACTGAACAAGAAACCACCAAAAATTTTAACCAGTCATCGTTCTCACAACACTGAGGACCAGTCATTCGAAATGACTTCTCCATGCATTTTCTGCATTGGTAAAAGCACTATGATGAAAAGTGTGATATGTTTTCAGGTATCTCCTATACTAATAGAGCCACATGCTCACCGGTTTGCCATATGATGTAGGCCTATGGACTGAACAAGAAACCACCAAAAATTTTAACCAGTCATCGTTCTCACAACACTGAGGACCAGTCATTCGAAATGACTTCTCCATGCATTTTATGCATTGGTAAAAGCACTATGATGAAAAGTGTGATATGTTTTCAGGTATCTCCTATACTAATAGAGCCACATGCTCACCGGTTTGCCACATGATGTAGGCATATGGACTGAACAAGAAACCACCAAAAATTTTAACCAGTCATCGTTCTCACAACACTGAGGACCAGTCATTCGAAATGACTTCTCCATGCATTTTATGCATTGGTAAAAGCACGATGATGAAAAGTGTGATATGTTTTCAGGTATCTCCTATACTAATAGAGCCACATGCTCACCGGTTTGCCACATGATGTAGGCCTATGGACTGAACAAGAAACCACCAAAAATTTTAACCAGTCATCGTTCTCACAACACTGAGGACCAGTCATTCGAAATGACTTCTCCATGCATTTTATGCATTGGTAAAAGCACTATGATGAAAAGTGTGATATGTTTTCAGGTATCTCCTATACTAATAGAGTCACATGCTCACCGGTTTGCCACATGATGTAGGCCTATGGACTGAACAAGAAACCACCAAAAATTTTAACCAGTCATCGTTCTCACAACACTGAGGACCAGTCATTCGAAATGACTTCTCCATGCATTTTATGCATTGGTAAAAGCACTATGATGAAAAGTGTGATATGTTTTCAGGTATCTCCTATACTAATAGAGCCACATGCTCACCGGTTTGCCACATGATGTAGGCCTATGGACTGAACAAGAAACCACCAAAAATTTTAACCAGTCATTGTTCTCACAACACTGAGGACCAGTCATTCGAAATGACTTCTCCATGCATTTTATGCATTGGTAAAAGCACTATGATGAAAAGTGTGATATGTTTTCAGGTATCTCCTATACTAATTGAGCCACATGCTCACCGGTTTGCCACATGATGTAGGCCTATGGACTGAACAAGAAACCACCAAAAATTTTAACCAGTCATCGTTCTCACAACACTGAGGACCAGTCATTCGAAATGACTTCTCCATGCATTTTATGCATTGGTAAAAGCACTATGATGAAAAGTGTGATATGTTTTCAGGTATCTCCTATACTAATAGAGCCACATTCTCACCGGTTTGCCACATGATGTAGGCCTATGGACTGAACAAGAAACCACCAAAAATTTTAACCAGTCATCGTTCTCACAACACTGAGGACCAGTCATTCGAAATGACTTCTCCATGCATTTTCTGCATTGGTAAAAGCACTATGATGAAAAGTGTGATATGTTTTCAGGTATCTCCTATACTAATAGAGCCACATGCTCACCGGTTTGCCACATGATGTAGGCCTATGGACTGAACAAGAAACCACCAAAAATTTTAACCAGTCATCGTTCTCACAACACTGAGGACCAGTCATTCGAAATGACTTCTCCATGCATTTTATGCATTGGTAAAAGCACTATGATGAAAAGTGTGATATGTTTTCAGGTATCTCCTATACTAATAGAGCCACATGCTCACCGGTTTGCCACATGATGTAGGCATATGGACTGAACAAGAAACCACCAAAAATTTTAACCAGTCATCGTTCTCACAACACTGAGGACCAGTCATTCGAAATGACTTCTCCATGCATTTTATGCATTGGTAAAAGCACTATGATGAAAAGTGTGATATGTTTTCAGGTATCTCCTATACTAATAGAGCCACATTCTCACCGGTTTGCCACATGATGTAGGCCTATGGACTGAACAAGAAACCACCAAAAATTTTAACCAGTCATCGTTCTCACAACACTGAGGACCAGTCATTCGAAATGACTTCTCCATGCATTTTATGCATTGGTAAAAGCACTATGATGAAAAGTGTGATATGTTTTCAGGTATCTCCTATACTAATAGAGCCACATGCTCACCGGTTTGCCACATGATGTAGGCCTATGGACTGAACAAGAAACCACCAAAAATTTTAACCAGTCATCGTTCTCACAACACTGAGGACCAGTCATTCGAAATGACTTCTCCATGCATTTTATGCATTGGTAAAAGCACTATGATGAAAAGTGTGATATGTTTTCAGGTATCTCCTATACTAATAGAGCCACATGCTCACCGGTTTGCCACATGATGTAGGCCTATGGACTGAACAAGAAACCACCAAAAATTTTAACCAGTCATCGTTCTCACAACACTGAGGACCAGTCATTCGAAATGACTTCTCCATGCATTTTATGCATTGGTAAAAGCACTATGATGAAAAGTGTGATATGTTTTCAGGTATCTCCTATACTAATAGAGCCACATGCTCACCGGTTTGCCACATGATGTAGGCCTATGGACTGAACAAGAAACCACCAAAAATTTTAACCAGTCATCGTTCTCACAACACTGAGGACCAGTCATTCGAAATGACTTCTCCATGCATTTTATGCATTGGTAAAAGCACTATGATGAAAAGTGTGATATGTTTTCAGGTATCTCCTATACTAATAGAGCCACATGCTCACCGGTTTGCCACATGATGTAGGCCCATGGACTGAACAAGAAACCACCAAAAGTTTTAACCAGTCATCGTTCTCACAACACTGAGGACCAGTCATTCGAAATTACTTCTCCATGCATTTTATGCATTGGTAAAAGCACTATGATGAAAAGTGTGATATGTTTTCAGGTATCTCCTATACTAATAGAGTCACATGCTCACCGGTTTGCCACATGATGTAGGCCCATGGACTGAACAAGAAACCACCAAAAATTTTAACCAGTCATCGTTCTCACAACACTGAGGACCATTCATTCAAATTGACTTCTCCATGCATTTTATGCATTGGTAAAAGCACTATGATGAAAAGTGTGATATGTTTTCAGGTATCTCCTATACTAATAGAGCCACATGCTCACCGGTTTGCCACATGATGTAGGCCTATGGACTGAACAAGAAACCACCAAAATTTTAACCAGTCATCGTTCTCACAACACTGAGGACCAGTCATTCGAAATGACTTCTCCATGCATTGTATGCATTGGTAAAAGCACTATGATGAAAAGTGTGATATGTTTTCAGGTATCTCCTATACTAATAGAGCCACATGCTCACCGGTTTGCCACATGATGTAGGCCTATGGACTGAACAAGAAACCACCAAAAATTTTAACCAGTCATCGTTCTCACAACACTGAGGACCAGTCATTCGAAATGACTTCTCCATGCATTTTATGCATTGGTAAAAGCACTATGATGAAAAGTGTGATATGTTTTCAGGTATCTCCTATACTAATTGAGCCACATGCTCACCGGTTTGCCACATGATGTAGGCCTATGGACTGAACAAGAAACCACCAAAAATTTTAACCAGTCATCGTTCTCACAACACTGAGGACCAGTCATTCGAAATGACTTCTCCATGCATTTTATGCATTGGTAAAAGCACTATGATGAAAAGTGTGATATGTTTTCAGGTATCTCCTATACTAATAGAGCCACATTCTCACCGGTTTGCCACATGATGTAGGCCTATGGACTGAACAAGAAACCACCAAAAATTTTAACCAGTCATCGTTCTCACAACACTGAGGACCAGTCATTCTAAATGACTTCTCCATGCATTTTCTGCATTGGTAAAAGCACTATGATGAAAAGTGTGATATGTTTTCAGGTATCTCCTATACTAATAGAGCCACATGCTCACCGGTTTGCCACATGATGTAGGCCTATGGACTGAACAAGAAACCACCAAAAATTTTAACCAGTCATCGTTCTCACAACACTGAGGACCAGTCATTCGAAATGACTTCTCCATGCATTTTATGCATTGGTAAAAGCACTATGATGAAAAGTGTGATATGTTTTCAGGTATCTCCTATACTAATAGAGCCACATGCTCACCGGTTTGCCACATGATGTAGGCCTATGGACTGAACAAGAAACCACCAAAAATTTTAACCAGTCATCGTTCTCACAACACTGAGGACCAGTCATTCGAAATGACTTCTCTATGCATTTTATGCATTGGTAAAAGCACGATGATGAAAAGTGTGATATGTTTTCAGGTATCTCCTATACTAATAGAGCCACATGCTCACCGGTTTGCCACATGATGTAGGCCTATGGACTGAACAAGAAACCACCAAAAATTTTAACCAGTCATCGTTCTCACAACACTGAGGACCAGTCATTCGAAATGACTTCTCCATGTATTTTATGCATTGGTAAAAGCACTATGATGAAAAGTGTGATATGTTTTCAGGTATCACCTATACTAATAGAGCCACATGCTCACCGGTTTGCCACATGATGTAGGCCTATGGACTGAACAAGAAACCACCAAAAATTTTAACCAGTCATCGTTCTCACAACACTGAGGACCAGTCATTCGAAATGACTTCTCCATGCATTTTATGCATTGGTAAAAGCACTATGATGAAAAGTGTGATATGCTCTCAGGTATCTCCTATACTAATAGAGCCACATGCTCACCGGTTTGCCACATGATGTAGGCCTATGGACTGAACAAGAAACCACCAAAAATTTTAACCAGTCATCGTTCTCACAACAATGAGGACCAGTCATTCGAAATGACTTCTCCATGCATTTTATGCATTGGTAAAAGCACTATGATGAAAAGTGTGATATGTTTTCAGGTATCTCCAATACTAATAGAGCCACATGCTCACCGGTTTGCCACATGATGTAGGCCTATGGACTGAACAAGAAACCACCAAAAATTTTAACCAGTCATCATTCTCACAACACTGAGGACCAGTCATTCAAAATGACTTCTCCATGCATTTTATGCATTGGTAAAAGCACTATGATGAAAAGTGTGATATGTTTTCAGGTATCTCCTATACTAATAGAGCCACATGCTCACCGGTTTGCCACATGATGTAGGCATATGGACTGAACAAGAAACCACCAAAAATTTTAACCAGTCATCGTTCTCACAACACTGAGGACCAGTCATTCGAAATGACTTCTCCATGCATTTTATGCATTGGTAAAAGCACTATGATGAAAAGTGTGATATGTTTTCAGGTATCTCCTATACTAATAGAGCCACATGCTCACCGGTTTGCCACATGATGTAGGCATATGGACTGAACAAGAAACCACCAAAAATTTTAACCAGTCATCGTTCTCACAACACTGAGGACCAGTCATTCGAAATGACTTCTCCATGCATTTTATGCATTGGTAAAAGCACTATGATGAAAAGTGTGATATGTTTTCAGGTATCTCCTATACTAATAGAGCCACATGCTCACCGGTTTGCCACACGATGTAGGCCTATGGACTGAACAAGAAACCACCAAAAATTTTAACCAGTCATCGTTCTCACAACACTGAGGACCAGTCATTCGAAATGACTTCTCCATGCATTTTATGCATTGGTAAAAGCACTATGATGAAAAGTGTGATATGTTTTCAGGTATCTCCTATACTAATAGAGGCACATGCTCACCGGTTTGCCACATGATGTAGGCCTATGGACTGAACAAGAAACCACCAAAAATTTTAACCAGTCATCGTTCTCACAACACTGAGGACCAGTCATTCGAAATGACTTCTCCATGCATTTTATGCATTGGTAAAAGCACTATGATGAAAAGTGTGATATGTTTTCAGGTATCTCCTATACTAATAGAGCCACATGCTCACCGGTTTGCCACATGATGTAGGCCCATGGACTGAACAAGAAACCACCAAAAATTTTAACCAGTCATCGTTCTCACAACACTGAGGACCAGTCATTCGAAATGACTTCTCCATGCATTTTATGCATTGGTAAAAGCACTATGATGAAAAGTGTGATATGTTTTCAGGTATCTCCTATACTAATAGAGTCACATGCTCACCGGTTTGCCACATGATGTAGGCCCATGGACTGAACAAGAAACCACCAAAAATTTTAACCAGTCATCGTTCTCACAACACTGAGGACCAGTCATTCGAATTGACTTCTCCATGCATTTTATGCATTGGTAAAAGCACTATGATGAAAAGTGTGATATGTTTTCAGGTATCTCCTATACTAATAGAGCCACATGCTCACCGGTTTGCCACATGATGTAGGCCTATGGACTGAACAAGAAACCACCAAAATTTTAACCAGTCATCGTTCTCACAACACTGAGGACCAGTCATTCGAAATGACTTCTCCATGCATTTTATGCATTGGTAAAAGCACTATGATGAAAAGTGTGATATGTTTTCAGGTATCTCCTATACTAATAGAGCCACATGCTCACCGGTTTGCCACATGATGTAGGCCTATGGACTGAACAAGAAACCACCAAAAATTTTAACCAGTCATCGTTCTCACAACACTGAGGACCAGTCATTCGAAATGACTTCTCCATGCATTTTATGCATTGGTAAAAGCACTATGATGAAAAGTGTGATATGTTTTCAGGTATCTCCTATACTAATAGAGCCACGTGCTCACCGGTTTGCCACATGATGTAGGCCTATGGACTGAACAAGAAACCACCAAAAATTTTAACCAGTCATCGTTCTCACAACACTGAGGACCAGTCATTCGAAATGACTTCTCCATGCATTTTCTGCATTGGTAAAAGCACTATGATGAAAAGTGTGATATGTTTTCAGGTATCTCCTATACTAATAGAGCCACATGCTCACCGGTTTGCCATATGATGTAGGCCTATGGACTGAACAAGAAACCACCAAAAATTTTAACCAGTCATCGTTCTCACAACACTGAGGACCAGTCATTCGAAATGACTTCTCCATGCATTTTATGCATTGGTAAAAGCACTATGATGAAAAGTGTGATATGTTTTCAGGTATCTCCTATACTAATAGAGCCACATGCTCACCGGTTTGCCACATGATGTAGGCATATGGACTGAACAAGAAACCACCAAAAATTTTAACCAGTCATCGTTCTCACAACACTGAGGACCAGTCATTCGAAATGACTTCTCCATGCATTTTATGCATTGGTAAAAGCACGATGATGAAAAGTGTGATATGTTTTCAGGTATCTCCTATACTAATAGAGCCACATGCTCACCGGTTTGCCACATGATGTAGGCCTATGGACTGAACAAGAAACCACCAAAAATTTTAACCAGTCATCGTTCTCACAACACTGAGGACCAGTCATTCGAAATGACTTCTCCATGCATTTTATGCATTGGTAAAAGCACTATGATGAAAAGTGTGATATGTTTTCAGGTATCTCCTATACTAATAGAGTCACATGCTCACCGGTTTGCCACATGATGTAGGCCTATGGACTGAACAAGAAACCACCAAAAATTTTAACCAGTCATCGTTCTCACAACACTGAGGACCAGTCATTCGAAATGACTTCTCCATGCATTTTATGCATTGGTAAAAGCACTATGATGAAAAGTGTGATATGTTTTCAGGTATCTCCTATACTAATAGAGCCACATGCTCACCGGTTTGCCACATGATGTAGGCCTATGGACTGAACAAGAAACCACCAAAAATTTTAACCAGTCATTGTTCTCACAACACTGAGGACCAGTCATTCGAAATGACTTCTCCATGCATTTTATGCATTGGTAAAAGCACTATGATGAAAAGTGTGATATGTTTTCAGGTATCTCCTATACTAATTGAGCCACATGCTCACCGGTTTGCCACATGATGTAGGCCTATGGACTGAACAAGAAACCACCAAAAATTTTAACCAGTCATCGTTCTCACAACACTGAGGACCAGTCATTCGAAATGACTTCTCCATGCATTTTATGCATTGGTAAAAGCACTATGATGAAAAGTGTGATATGTTTTCAGGTATCTCCTATACTAATAGAGCCACATTCTCACCGGTTTGCCACATGATGTAGGCCTATGGACTGAACAAGAAACCACCAAAAATTTTAACCAGTCATCGTTCTCACAACACTGAGGACCAGTCATTCGAAATGACTTCTCCATGCATTTTCTGCATTGGTAAAAGCACTATGATGAAAAGTGTGATATGTTTTCAGGTATCTCCTATACTAATAGAGCCACATGCTCACCGGTTTGCCACATGATGTAGGCCTATGGACTGAACAAGAAACCACCAAAAATTTTAACCAGTCATCGTTCTCACAACACTGAGGACCAGTCATTCGAAATGACTTCTCCATGCATTTTATGCATTGGTAAAAGCACTATGATGAAAAGTGTGATATGTTTTCAGGTATCTCCTATACTAATAGAGCCACATGCTCACCGGTTTGCCACATGATGTAGGCATATGGACTGAACAAGAAACCACCAAAAATTTTAACCAGTCATCGTTCTCACAACACTGAGGACCAGTCATTCGAAATGACTTCTCCATGCATTTTATGCATTGGTAAAAGCACGATGATGAAAAGTGTGATATGTTTTCAGGTATCTCCTATACTAATAGAGCCACATGCTCACCGGTTTGCCACATGATGTAGGCCTATGGACTGAACAAGAAACCACCAAAAATTTTAACCAGTCATCGTTCTCACAACACTGAGGACCAGTCATTCGAAATGACTTCTCCATGCATTTTATGCATTGGTAAAAGCACTATGATGAAAAGTGTGATATGTTTTCAGGTATCTCCTATACTAATAGAGCCACATGCTCACCGGTTTGCCACATGATGTAGGCCTATGGACTGAACAAGAAACCACCAAAAATTTTAACCAGTCATCGTTCTCACAACACTGAGGACCAGTCATTCGAAATGACTTCTCCATGCATTTTATGCATTGGTAAAAGCACTATGATGAAAAGTGTGATATGTTTTCAGGTATCTCCTATACTAATAGAGCCACATGCTCACCGGTTTGCCACATGATGTAGGCCCATGGACTGAACAAGAAACCACCAAAAATTTTAACCAGTCATCGTTCTCACAACACTGAGGACCAGTCATTTGAAATGACTTCTCCATGCATTTTATGCATTGGTAAAAGCACTATGATGAAAAGTGTGATATGTTTTCAGGTATCTCCTATACTAATAGAGCCACATGCTCACCGGTTTGCCACATGATGTAGGCCTATGGACTGAACAAGAAACCACCAAAAATTTTAACCAGTCATCGTTCTCACAACACTGAGGACCAGTCATTCGAAATGACTTCTCCATGTATTTTATGCATTGGTAAAAGCACTATGATGAAAAGTGTGATATGTTTTCAGGTATCACCTATACTAATAGAGCCACATGCTCACCGGTTTGCCACATGATGTAGGCCTATGGACTGAACAAGAAACCACCAAAAATTTTAACCAGTCATCGTTCTCACAACACTGAGGACCAGTCATTCGAAATGACTTCTCCATGCATTTTATGCATTGGTAAAAGCACTATGATGAAAAGTGTGATATGCTCTCAGGTATCTCCTATACTAATAGAGCCACATGCTCACCGGTTTGCCACATGATGTAGGCCTATGGACTGAACAAGAAATTACCAAAAATTTTAACCAGTCATCGTTCTCACAACACTGAGGACCTGTCACTCGAAATGACTTCTCCATGCATTTTATGCATTGGTAAAAGCACTATGATGAAAAGTGTGATATGTTTTCAGGTATCTCCAATACTAATAGAGCCACATGCTCACCGGTTTGCCACATGATGTAGTCCTATGGACTGAACAAGAAACCACCAAAAATTTTAACCAGTCATCGTTCTCACAACACTGAGGACCAGTCATTCAAAATGACTTCTCCATGCATTTTATGCATTGGTAAAAGCACTATGATGAAAAGTGTGATGTTTTCAGGTATCTCCTATACTAATAGAGCCACATGCTCACCGGTTTGCCACATGATGTAGGCATATGGACTGAACAAGAAACCACCAAAAATTTTAACCAGTCATCGTTCTCACAACACTGAGGACCAGTCATTCGAAATGACTTCTCCATGCATTTTATGCTTTGGTAAAAGCACTATGATGAAAAGTGTGATATGTTTTCAGGTATCTCCTATACTAATAGAGCCACATGCTCACCGGTTTGCCACATGATGTAGGCCTATGGACTGAACAAGAAACCACCAAAAATTTTAACCAGTCATCATTCTCACAACACTGAGGACCAGTCATTCGAAATGACTTCTCCATGCATTTTATGCATTGGTAAAAGCACTATGATGAAAAGTGTGATATGTTTTCAGGTATCTCCTATGCTAATAGAGCCACATGCTCACCGGTTTGCCACATGATGTAGGCCTATGGACTGAACAAGAAACCACCAAAAATTTTAACCAGTCATCGTTCTCACAACACTGAGGACCAGTCATTCGAAGTGACTTCTCCATGCATTTTATGCATTGGTAAAAGCACTATGATGAAAAGTGTGATATGTTTTCAGGTATCTCCTATACTAATAGAGCCACATGCTCACCGGTTTGCCACGTGATGTAGGCCCATGGACTGAACAAGAAACCACCAAAAATTTTAACCAGTCATCGTTCTCACAACACTGTGAGGACCAGTCATTCGAAATGACTTCTCCATGCATTTTATGCATTGGTAAAAGCACTATGATGAAAAGTGTGATATGTTTTCAGGTATCTCCTATACTAATAGAGTCACATGCTCACCAGTTTGCCACATGATGTAGGCCCATGGACTGAACAAGAAACCACCAAAAATTTTAACCAGTCATCGTTCTCACAACACTGAGGACCAGTCATTCGAATTGACTTCTCCATGCATTTTATGCATTGGTAAAAGCACTATGATGAAAAGTGTGATATGTTTTCAGGTATCTCCTATACTAATAGAGCCACATGCTCACCGGTTTGCCACATGATGTAGGCCTATGGACTGAACAAGAAACCACCAAAATTTTAACCAGTCATCGTTCTCACAACACTGAGGACCAGTCATTCGAAATGACTTCTCCATGCATTTTATGCATTGGTAAAAGCACTATGATGAAAAGTGTGATATGTTTTCAGGTATCTCCTATACTAATAGAGCCATATGCTCACCGGTTTGCCACATGATGTAGGCCTATGGACTGAACAAGAAACCACCAAAAATTTTAACCAGTCATCGTTCTCACAACACTGAGGACCAGTCATTCGAAATGACTTCTCCATGCATTTTATGCATTGGTAAAAGCACTATGATGAAAAGTGTGATATGTTTTCAGGTATCTCCTATACTAATAGAGCCACATGCTCACCGGTTTGCCACATGATGTAGGCCTATGGACTGAACAAGAAACCACCAAAAATTTTAACCAGTCATCGTTCTCACAACACTGAGGACCAGTCATTCGAAATGACTTCTCCATGCATTTTCTGCATTGGTAAAAGCACTATGATGAAAAGTGTGATATGTTTTCAGGTATCTCCTATACTAATAGAGCCACATGCTCACCGGTTTGCCACATGATGTAGGCCTATGGACTGAACAAGAAACCACCAAAAATTTTAACCAGTCATCGTTCTCACAACACTGAGGACCAGTCATTCGAAATGACTTCTCCATGCATTTTATGCATTGGTAAAAGCACTATGATGAAAAGTGTGATATGTTTTCAGGTATCTCCTATACTAATAGAGCCACATGCTCACCGGTTTGCCACATGATGTAGGCATATGGACTGAACAAGAAACCACCAAAAATTTTAACCAGTCATCGTTCTCACAACACTGAGGACCAGTCATTCGAAATGACTTCTCCATGCATTTTATGCATTGGTAAAAGCACGATGATGAAAAGTGTGATATGTTTTCAGGTATCTCCTATACTAATAGAGCCACATGCTCACCGGTTTGCCACATGATGTAGGCCTATGGACTGAACAAGAAACCACCAAAAATTTTAACCAGTCATCGTTCTCACAACACTGAGGACCAGTCATTCGAAATGACTTCTCCATGCATTTTATGCATTGGTAAAAGCACTATGATGAAAAGTGTGATATGTTTTCAGGTATCTCCTATACTAATAGAGCCACATGCTCACCGGTTTGCCACATGATGTAGGCCTATGGACTGAACAAGAAACCACCAAAAATTTTAACCAGTCATCGTTCTCACAACATTGAGGACCAGTCATTCGAAATGACTTCTCCATGCATTTTATGCATTGGTAAAAGCACTATGATGAAAAGTGTGATATGTTTTCAGGTATCTCCTATACTAATAGAGCCACATGCTCACCGGTGTGCCACATGATGTAGGCCCATGGACTGAACAAGAAACCACCAAAAATTTTAACCAGTCATCGTTCTCACAACACTGAGGACCAGTCATTCGAAATGACTTCTCCATGCATTTTATGCATTGGTAAAAGCACTATGATGAAAAGTGTGATATGTTTTCAGGTATCTCCTATACTAATAGAGCCACATGCTCACCGGTTTGCCACATGATGTAGGCCTATGGACTGAACAAGAAACCACCAAAAATTTTAACCAGTCATCGTTCTCACAACACTGAGGACCAGTCATTCGAAATGACTTCTCCATGTATTTTATGCATTGGTAAAAGCACTATGATGAAAAGTGTGATATGTTTTCAGGTATCACCTATACTAATAGAGCCACATGCTCACCGGTTTGCCACATGATGTAGGCCTATGGACTGAACAAGAAACCACCAAAAATTTTAACCAGTCATCATTCTCACAACACTGAGGACCAGTCATTCGAAATGACTTCTCCATGCATTTTATGCATTGGTAAAAGCACTATGATGAAAAGTGTGATATGCTCTCAGGTATCTCCTATACTAATAGAGCCACATGCTCACCGGTTTGCCACATGATGTAGGCCTATGGACTGAACAAGAAACCACCAAAAATTTTAACCAGTCATCGTTCTCACAACACTGAGGACCAGTCATTCGAATTGACTTCTCCATGCATTTTATGCATTGGTAAAAGCACTATGATGAAAAGTGTGATATGTTTTCAGGTATCTCCTATACTAATAGAGCCACATGCTCACCGGTTTGCCACATGATGTAGGCCTATGGACTGAACAAGAAACCACCAAAAATTTTAACCAGTCATCGTTCTCACAACACTGAGGACCAGTCATTCGAAATGACTTCTCCATGCATTTTATGCATTGGTAAAAGCACTATGATGAAAAGTGTGATATGTTTTCAGGTATCTCCTATACTAATAGAGCCACATGCTCACCGGTTTGCCACATGATGTAGGCCTATGGACTGAACAACAAACCACCAAAAATTTTAACCAGTCATTGTTCTCACAACACTGAGGACCAGTCATTCAAAATGACTTCTCCATGCATTTTATGCATTGGTAAAAGCACTATGATGAAAAGTGTGATGTTTTCAGGTATCTCCTATACTAATAGAGCCACATGCTCACCGGTTTGCCACATGATGTAGGCCTATGGACTGAACAAGAAACCACCAAAAATTTTAACCAGTCATCGTTCTCACAACACTGAGGACCAAGTCATTCGAAATGACTTCTCCATGCATTTTATGCATTGGTAAAAGCACTATGATGAAAAGTGTGATATGTTTTCAGGTATCTCCTATACTAATAGAGCCACATGCTCACCGGTTTGCCACATGATGTAGGCCTATGGACTGAACAAGAAACCACCAAAAATTATAACCAGTCATCGTTCTCACAACACTGAGGACCAGTCATTCGAAATGACTTCTCCATGCATTTTATGCATTGGTAAAAGCACTATGATGAAAAGTGTGATATGTTTTCAGGTATCTCCTATACTAATAGAGCCACATGCTCACCGGTTTGCCACATGATGTAGGCCTATGGACTGAACAAGAAACCACCAAAAATTTTAACCAGTCATCGTTCTCACAACACTGAGGACCAGTCATTCGAAATGACTTCTCCATGCATTTTATGCATTGGTAAAAGCACTATGATGAAAAGTGTGATATGTTTTCAGGTATCTCCTATACTAATAGAGCCACATGCTCACCGGTTTGCCACATGATGTAGGCCTATGGACTGAACAAGAAACCACCAAAAATTTTAACCACTCATCGTTCTCACAACACTGAGGACCAGTCATTCGAAATGACTTCTCCATGCATTTTATGCATTGGTAAAAGCACGATGATGAAAAGTGTGATATGTTTTCAGGTATCTCCTATACTAATAGAGCCACATGCTCACCGGTTTGCCACATGATGTAGGCCTATGGACTGAACAAGAAACCACCAAAAATTTTAACCAGTCATCGTTCTCACAACACTGAGGACCAGTCATTCGAAATGACTTCTCCATGCATTTTATGCATTGGTAAAAGCACTATGATGAAAAGTGTGATATGTTTTCAGGTATCTCCTATACTAATAGAGCCACATGCTCACCGGTTTGCCACATGATGTAGGCCTATGGACTGAACAAGAAACCACCAAAAATTTTAACCAGTCATCGTTCTCACAACACTGAGGACCAGTCATTCGAAATGACTTCTCCATGCATTTTATGCATTGGTAAAAGCACTATGATGAAAAGTGTGATATGTTTTCAGGTATCTCCTATACTAATAGAGCCACATGCTCACCGGTTTGCCACATGATGTAGGCCTATGGACTGAACAAGAAACCACCAAAAATTTTAACCAGTCATCGTTCTCACAACACTGAGGACCAGTCATTCGAAATGACTTCTCCATGCATTTTATGCATTGGTAAAAGCACTATGATGAAAAGTGTGATATGTTTTCAGGTATCTCCTATACTAATAGAGCCACATGCTCACCGGTTTGCCACATGATGTAGGCCTATGGACTGAACAAGAAACCACCAAAAATTTTAACCACTCATCGTTCTCACAACACTGAGGACCAGTCATTCGAAATAACTTCTCCATGCATTTTATGCATTGGTAAAAGCACGATGATGAAAAGTGTGATATGTTTTCAGGTATCTCCTATACTAATAGAGCCACATGCTCACCGGTTTGCCACATGATGTAGGCCTATGGACTGAACAAGAAACCACCAAAAATTTTAACCAGTCATCGTTCTCACAACACTGAGGACCAGTCATTCGAAATGACTTCTCCATGCATTTTATGCATTGGTAAAAGCACTATGATGAAAAGTGTGATATGTTTTCAGGTATCTCCTATACTAATAGAGCCACATGCTCACCGGTTTGCCACATGATGTAGGCCTATGGACTGAACAAGAAACCACCAAAAATTTTAACCAGTCATCGTTCTCACAACACTGAGGACCAGTCATTCGAAATGACTTCTCCATGCATTTTATGCATTGGTAAAAGCACTATGATGAAAAGTGTGATATGTTTTCAGGTATCTCCTATACAAATAGAGCCACATGCTCACCGGTTTGCCACATGATGTAGGCCTATGGACTGAACAAGAAACCACCAAAAATTTTAACCAGTCATCGTACTCACAACACTGAGGACCAGTCATTCGAAATGACTTCTCCATGCATTTTATGCATTGGTAAAAGCACTATGATGAAAAGTGTGATATGTTTTCAGGTATCTCCTATACTAATAGAGCCACATGCTCACCGGTTTGCCACATGATGTAGGCCTATGGACTGAACAAGAAACCACCAAAAATTTTAACCAGTCATCGTTCTCACAACACTGAGGACCAGTCATTCAAAATGACTTCTCCATGCATTTTATGCATTGGTAAAAGCACTATGATGAAAAGTGTGATATGTTTTCAGGTATCTCCTATACTAATAGAGCCACATGCTCACCGGTTTGCCACATAATGTAGGCCTATGGACTGAACAAGAAACCACCAAAAATTTTAACCAGTCATCGTTCTCACAACACTGAGGACCAGTCATTCGAAATGACTTCTCCATGCATTTTATGCATTGGTAAAAGCACTATGATGAAAAGTGTGATATGTTTTCAGGTATCTCCTATACTAATAGAGCCACATGCTCACCGGTTTGCCACGTGATGTAGGCCTATGGAATGAACAAGAAACCACCAAAAATTTTAACCAGTCATCGTTCTCACAACACTGAGGACCAGTCATTCGAAATGACTTCTCCATGCAATTTATGCATTGGTAAAAGCACTATGATGAAAAGTGTGATATGTTTTCAGGGGTCTCCTATACTAATAGAGCCACATGCTCACCAGTTTGCCACATGATGTAGGCCCATGGACTGAACAAGAAACCACCAAAAATTTTAACCAGTCATCGTTCTCACAACACTGAGGACCAGTCATTCGAAGTGACTTCTCCATGCATTTTATGCATTGGTAAAAGCACTATGATGAAAAGTGTGATATGTTTTCAGGTATCTCCTATACTAATAGAGCCACATGCTCACCGGTTTGCCACATGATGTAGGCCTATGGACTGAACAAGAAACCACCAAAAATTTTAACCAGTCATCGTTCTCACAACACTGAGGACCAGTCATTCGAAATGACTTCTCCATGCATTTTATGCATTGGTAAAAGCACTATGATGAAAAGTGTGATATGTTTTCAGGTATCTCCTATACTAATAGAGCCACATGCTCACCGGTTTGCCACATGATGTAGGCCTATGGACTGAACAAGAAACCACCAAAAATTTTAACCAGTCATCGTTCTCACAACACTGAGGACCAGTCATTCGAAATGACTTCTCCATGCATTTTATGCATTGGTAAAAGCACTATGATGAAAAGTGTGATATGTTTTCAGGTATCTCCTATACTAATAGAGCCACATGCTCACCGGTTTGCCACATGATGTAGGCCTATGGACTGAACAAGAAACCACCAAAAATTTTAACCAGTCATCGTTCTCACAACACTGAGGACCAGTCATTCGAAATGACTTCTCCATGCATTTTATGCATTGGTAAAAGCACTATGATGAAAAGTGTGATATGCTTTCAGGTATCTCCTATACTAATAGAGCCACATGCTCACCGGTTTGCCACATGATGTAGGCCTATGGACTGAACAAGAAACCACCAAAAATTTTAACCAGTCATCGTTCTCACAACACTGAGGACCAGTCATTCGAAATGACTTCTCCATGCATTTTATGCATTGGTAAAAGCACTATGATGAAAAGTGTGATATGTTTTCAGGTATCTCCTATACTAATAGAGCCACATGCTCACCGGTTTGCCACATGATGTAGGCCTATGGACTGAACAAGAAACCACCAAAAATTTTAACCAGTCATCGTTCTCACAACACTGAGGACCAGTCATTCGAAATGACTTCTCCATGCATTTTATGCATTGGTAAAAGCACTATGATGAAAAGTGTGATATGTTTTCAGGTATCTCCTATACTAATAGAGCCACATGCTCACCGGTTTGCCACATGATGTAGGCCTATGGACTGAACAAGAAACCACCAAAAATTTTAACCAGTCATCGTTCTCACAACACTGAGGACCAGTCATTCGAAATGACTTCTCCATGCATTTTATGCATTGGTAAAAGCACTATGATGAAAAGTGTGATATGTTTTCAGGTATCTCCTATACTAATAGAGCCACATGCTCACCGGTTTGCCACATGATGTAGGCCTATGGACTGAACAAGAAACCACCAAAAATTTTAACCAGTCATCGTTCTCACAACACTGAGGACCAGTCATTCGAAATGACTTCTCCATGCATTTTATGCATTGGTAAAAGCACTATGATGAAAAGTGTGATATGTTTTCAGGTATCTCCTATACTAATAGAGCCACATGCTCACCGGTTTGCCACATGATGTAGGCCTATGGACTGAACAAGAAACCACCAAAAATTTTAACCAGTCATCGTTCTCACAACACTGAGGACCAGTCATTCGAAATGACTTCTCCATGCATTTTATGCATTGGTAAAAGCACTATGATGAAAAGTGTGATATGTTTTCAGGTATCTCCTATACTAATAGAGCCACATGCTCACCGGTTTGCCACATGATGTAGGCCTATGGACTGAACAAGAAACCACCAAAAATTTTAACCAGTCATCGTTCTCACAACACTGAGGACCAGTCATTCGAAATGACTTCTCCATGCATTTTATGCATTGGTAAAAGCACTATGATGAAAAGTGTGATATGTTTTCAGGTATCTCCTATACTAATAGAGCCACATGCTCACCGGTTTGCCACATGATGTAGGCCTATGGACTGAACAAGAAACCACCAAAAATTTTAACCAGTCATCGTTCTCACAACACTGAGGACCAGTCATTCGAAATGACTTCTCCATGCATTTTATGCATTGGTAAAAGCACTATGATGAAAAGTGTGATATGTTTTCAGGTATCTCCTATAGTAATAGAGCCACATGCTCACCGGTTTGCCACATGATGTAGGCCTATGGACTGAACAAGAAACCACCAAAAATTTTAACCAGTCATCGTTCTCACAACACTGAGGACCAGTCATTCGAAATGACTTCTCCATGCATTTTATGCATTGGTAAAAGCACTATGATGAAAAGTGTGATATGTTTTCAGGTATCTCCTATACTAATAGAGCCACATGCTCACCGGTTTGCCACATGATGTAGGCCTATGGACTGAACAAGAAACCACCAAAAATTTTAACCAGTCATCGTTCTCACAACACTGAGGACCAGTCATTCGAAATGACTTCTCCATGCATTTTATGCATTGGTAAAAGCACTATGATGAAAAGTGTGATATGTTTTCAGGTATCTCCTATACTAATAGAGCCACATGCTCACCGGTTTGCCACATGATGTAGGCCTATGGACTGAACAAGAAACCACCAAAAATTTTAACCAGTCATCGTTCTCACAACACTGAGGACCAGTCATTCGAAATGACTTCTCCATGCATTTTATGCATTGGTAAAAGCACTATGATGAAAAGTGTGATATGTTTTCAGGTATCTCCTATACTAATAGAGCCACATGCTCACCGGTTTGCCACATGATGTAGGCCTATGGACTGAACATGAAACCACCAAAAATTTTAACCAGTCATCGTTCTCACAACACTGAGGACCAGTCATTCGAAATGACTTCTCCATGCATTTTATGCATTGGTAAAAGCACTATGATGAAAAGTGTGATATGTTTTCAGGTATCTCCAATACTAATAGAGCCACATGCTCACCGGTTTGCCACATGATGTAGGCCTATGGACTGAACAAGAAACCACCAAAAATTTTAACCAGTCATCGTTCTCACAACACTGAGGACCAGTCATTCGAAATGACTTATCCATGCATTTTCTGCATTGGTAAAAGCACTATGATGAAAAGTGTGATATGTTTTCAGGTATCTCCTATACTAATAGAGCCACATGCTCACCGGTTTGCCACATGATGTAGGCCTATGGACTGAACAAGAAACCACCAAAAATTTTAACCAGTCATCGTTCTCACAACACTGAGGACCAGTCATTCAAAATGACTTCTCCATGCATTTTATGCATTGGTAAAAGCAATATGATGAAAAGTGTGATGTTTTCAGGTATCTCCTATACTAATAGAGCCACATGCTCACCGGTTTGCCACATGATGTAGGCCTATGGACTGAACAAGAAACCACCAAAAATTTTAACCAGTCATCGTTCTCACAACACTGAGGACCAGTCATTCGAAATGACTTCTCCATGCATTTTATGCATTGGTAAAAGCACTATGATGAAAAGTGTGATATGTTTTCAGGTATCTCCTATAGTAATAGAGCCACATGCTCACCGGTTTGCCACATGATGTAGGCCTATGGACTGAACAAGAAACCACCAAAAATTTTAACCAGTCATCGTTCTCACAACACTGAGGACCAGTCATTCGAAATGACTTCTCCATGCATTTTATGCATTGGTAAAAGCACTATGATGAAAAGTGTGATATGTTTTCAGGTATCTCCTATACTAATAGAGCCACATGCTCACCGGTTTGCCACATGATGTAGGCCTATGGACTGAACAAGAAACCACCAAAAATTTTAACCAGTCATCGTTCTCACAACACTGAGGACCAGTCATTCGAAATGACTTCTCCATGCATTTTATGCATTGGTAAAAGCACTATGATGAAAAGTGTGATATGTTTTCAGGTATCTCCTATACTAATAGAGCCACATGCTCACCGGTTTGCCACATGATGTAGGCCCATGGACTGAACAAGAAACCACCAAAAATTTTAACCAGTCATCGTTCTCACAACACTGAGGACCAGTCATTCGAAATGACTTCTCCATGCATTTTATGCATTGGTAAAAGCACTATGATGAAAAGTGTGATATGTTTTCAGGTATCTCCTATACTAATAGAGTCACATGCTCACCGGTTTGCCACATGATGTAGGCCCATGGACTGAACAAGAAACCACCAAAAATTTTAACCAGTCATCGTTCTCACAACACTGAGGATCAGTCATTCGAATTGACTTCTCCATGCATTTTATGCATTGGTAAAAACACTATGATGAAAAGTGTGATATGTTTTCAGGTATCTCCTATACTAATAGAGCCACATGCTCACCGGTTTGCCACATGATGTAGGCCTACGGACTGAACAAGAAACCACCAAAATTTTAACCAGTCATCGTTCTCACAACACTGAGGACCAGTCATTCGAAATGACTTCTCCATGCATTTTATGCATTGGTAAAAGCACTATGATGAAAAGTGTGATATGTTTTCAGGTATCTCCTATACTAATAGAGCCACATGCTCACCGGTTTGCCACATGATGTAGGCCTATGGACTGAACAAGAAACCACCAAAAATTTTAACCAGTCATCGTTCTCACAACACTGAGGACCAGTCATTCGAAATGACTTCTCCATGCATTTTATGCATTGGTAAAAGCACTATGATGAAAAGTGTGATATGTTTTCAGGTATCTCCTATACTAATAGAGCCACATGCTCACCGGTTTGCCACATGATGTAGGCCTATGGACTGAACAAGAAACCACCAAAAATTTTAACCAGTCATCGTTCTCACAACACTGAGGACCAGTCATTCGAAATGACTTCTCCATGCATTTTCTGCATTGGTAAAAGCACTATGATGAAAAGTGTGATATGTTTTCAGGTATCTCCTATACTAATAGAGCCACATGCTCACCGGTTTGCCACATGATGTAGGCCTATGGACTGAACAAGAAACCACCAAAAATTTTAACCAGTCATCGTTCTCACAACACTGAGGACCAGTCATTCGAAATGACTTCTCCATGCATTTTATGCATTGGTAAAAGCACTATGATGAAAAGTGTGATATGTTTTCAGGTATCTCCTATACTAATAGAGCCACATGCTCACCGGTTTGCCACATGATGTAGGCATATGGACTGAACAAGAAACCACCAAAAATTTTAACCAGTTATCGTTCTCACAACACTGAGGACCAGTCATTCGAAATGACTTCTCCATGCATTTTATGCATTGGTAAAAGCACGATGATGAAAAGTGTGATATGTTTTCAGGTATCTCCTATACTAATAGAGCCACATGCTCACCGGTTTGCCACATGATGTAGGCCCATGGACTGAACAAGAAACCACCAAAAATTTTAACCAGTCATCGTTCTCACAACACTGAGGACCAGTCATTCGAAATGACTTCTCCATGCATTTTATGCATTGGTAAAAGCACTATGATGAAAAGTGTGATATGTTTTCAAGTATCTCCTATACTAATAGAGCCACATGCTCACCGGTTTGCCACATGATGTAGGCCTATGGACTGAACAAGAAACCACCAAAAATTTTAACCAGTCATCGTTCTCACAACACTGAGGACCAGTCATTCGAAATGACTTCTCCATGCATTTTATGCATTGGTAAAAGCACTATGATGAAAAGTGTGATATGTTTTCAGGTATCTCCTATACTAATAGAGCCACATGCTCACCGGTTTGCCACATGATGTAGGCCCATGGACTGAACAAGAAACCACCAAAAATTTTAACCAGTCATCGTTCTCACAACACTGAGGACCAGTCATTCGAAATGACTTCTCCATGCATTTTATGCATTGGTAAAAGCACTATGATGAAAAGTGTGATATGTTTTCAGGTATCTCCTATACTAATAGAGCCACATGCTCACCGGTTTTCCACATGATGTAGGCCTATGGACTGAACAAGAAACCACCAAAAATTTTAACCAGTCATCGTTCTCACAACACTGAGGACCAGTCATTCGAAATGACTTCTCCATGTATTTTATGCATTGGTAAAAGCACTATGATGAAAAGTGTGATATGTTTTCAGGTATCACCTATACTAATAGAGCCACATGCTCACCGGTTTGCCACATGATGTAGGCCTATGGACTGAACAAGAAACCACCAAAAATTTTAACCAGTCATCGTTCTCACAACACTGAGGACCAGTCATTCGAAATGACTTCTGCATGCATTTTATGCATTGGTAAAAGCACTATGATGAAAAGTGTGATATGCTCTCAGGTATCTCCTATACTAATAGAGCCACATGCCCACCGGTTTGCCACATGATGTAGGCCTATGGACTGAACAAGAAACCACCAAAAATTTTAACCAGTCATCGTTCTCACAACACTGAGGACCAGTCATTCGAATTGACTTCTCCATGCATTTTATGCATTGGTAAAAGCACTATGATGAAAAGTGTGATATGTTTTCAGGTATCTCCTATACTAATAGAGCCACATGCTCACCGGTTTGCCACATGATGTAGGCCTATGGACTGAACAAGAAACCACCAAAAATTTTAACCAGTCATCGTTCTCACAACACTGAGGACCAAGTCATTCGAAATGACTTCTCCATGCATTTTATGCATTGGTAAAAGCACTATGATGAAAAGTGTGATATGTTTTCAGGTATCTCCTATACTAATAGAGCCACATGCTCACCGGTTTGCCACATGATGTAGGGCTATGGACTGAACAAGAAACCACCAAAAATTTTAACCAGTCATCGTTCTCACAACACTGAGGACCAGTCATTCGAAATGACTTCTCCATGCATTTTATGCATTGGTAAAAGCACTATGATGAAAAGTGTGATATGTTTTCAGGTATCTCCTATACTAATAGTACCACATGCTCACCGGTTTGCCACATGATGTAGGCCTATGGACTGAACAAGAAACCACCAAAAATTTTAACCAGTCATCGTTCTCACAACACTGAGGACCAGTCATTCGAAATGACTTCTCCATGCATTTTATGCATTGGTAAAAGCACTATGATGAAAAATGTGATATGTTTTCAGGTATCTCCTATACTAATAGAGCCACATGCTCACCGGTTTGCCACATGATGTAGGCCTATGGACTGAACAAGAAACCACCAAAAATTTTAATCACTCATCGTTCTCACAACACTGAGGACCAGTCATTCGAAATGACTTCTCCATGCATTTTATGCATTGGTAAAAGCACGATGATGAAAAGTGTGATATGTTTTCAGGTATCTCCTATACTAATAGAGCCACATGCTCACCGGTTTGCCACATGATGTAGGCCTATGGACTGAACAAGAAACCACCAAAAATTTTAACCAGTCATCGTTCTCACAACACTGAGGACCAGTCATTCGAAATGACTTCTCCATGCATTTTATGCATTGGTAAAAGCACTATGATGAAAAGTGTGATATGTTTTCAGGTATCTCCTATACTAATAGAGCCACATGCTCACCGGTTTGCCACATGATGTAGGCCTATGGACTGAACAAGAAACCACCAAAAATTTTAATCACTCATCGTTCTCACAACACTGAGGACCAGTCATTCAAAATGACTTCTCCATGCATTTTATGCATTGGTAAAAGCACTATGATGAAAAGTGTGATATGTTTTCAGGTATCTCCTATACTAATAGAGCCACATGCTCACCGGTTTGCCACATGATGTAGGCCTATGGACTGAACAAGAAACCACCAAAAATTTTAACCAGTCATCGTTCTCACAACACTGAGGACCAGTCATTCGAAATGACTTCTCCATGCATTTTATGCATTGGTAAAAGCACTATGATGAAAAGTGTGATATGTTTTCAGGTATCTCCTATACTAATAGAGCCACATGCTCACCGGTTTGCCACATGATGTAGGCCTATGGACTGAACAAGAAACCACCAAAAATTTTAACCAGTCATCGTTCTCACAACACTGAGGACCAGTCATTCAAAATGACTTCTCCATGCATTTTATGCATTGGTAAAAGCACTATGATGAAAAGTGTGATATGTTTTCAGGTATCTCCTATACTAATAGAGCCACATGCTCACCGGTTTGCCACATGATGTAGGCCTATGGACTGAACAAGAAACCACCAAAAATTTTAACCAGTCATCGTTCTCACAACACTGAGGACCAGTCATTCGAAATGACTTCTCCATGCATTTTATGCATTGGTAAAAGCACTATGATGAAAAGTGTGATATGTTTTCAGGTATCTCCTATACTAATAGAGCCACATGCTCACCGGTTTGCCACATGATGTAGGCCTATGGACTGAACAAGAAACCACCAAAAATTTTAACCAGTCATCGTTCTCACAACACTGAGGACCAGTCATTCGAAATGACTTCTCCATGCATTTTATGCATTGGTAATAGCACTATGATGAAAAGTATGATATGTTTTCAGGTATCTCCTATACTAATAGAGCCACATGCTCACCGGTTTGCCACATGATGTAGGCCTATGGACTGAACAAGAAACCACCAAAAATTTTAACCAGTCATCGTTCTCACAACACTGAGGACCAGTCATTCGAAATGACTTCTCCATGCATTTTATGCATTGGTAAAAGCACTATGATGAAAAGTGTGATGTTTTCAGGTATCTCCTATACTAATAGAGCCACATGCTCACCGGTTTGCCACATGATGTAGGCCTATGGACTGAACAAGAAACCACCAAAAATTTTAACCAGTCATCGTTCTCACAACACTGAGGACCAAGTCATTCGAAATGACTTCTCCATGCATTTTATGCATTGGTAAAAGCACTATGATGAAAAGTGTGATATGTTTTCAGGTATCTCCTATACTAATAGAGCCACATGCTCACCGGTTTGCCACATGATGTAGGGCTATGGACTGAACAAGAAACCACCAAAAATTTTAACCAGTCATCGTTCTCACAACACTGAGGACCAGTCATTCGAAATGACTTCTCCATTCATTTTATGCATTGGTAAAAGCACTATGATGAAAAGTGTGATATGTTTTCAGGTATCTCCTATACTAATAGTACCACATGCTCACCGGTTTGCCACATGATGTAGGCCTATGGACTGAACAAGAAACCACCAAAAATTTTAACCAGTCATCGTTCTCACAACACTGAGGACCAGTCATTCGAAATGACTTCTCCATGCATTTTATGCATTGGTAAAAGCACTATGATGAAAAGTGTGATATGTTTTCAGGTATCTCCTATACTAATAGAGCCACATGCTCACCGGTTTGCCACATGATGTAGGCCTATGGACTGAACAAGAAACCACCAAAAATTTTAACCACTCATCGTTCTCACAACACTGAGGACCAGTCATTCGAAATGACTTCTCCATGCATTTTATGCATTGGTAAAAGCACGATGATGAAAAGTGTGATATGTTTTCAGGTATCTCCTATACTAATAGAGCCACATGCTCACCGGTTTGCCACATGATGTAGGCCTATGGACTGAACAAGAAACCACCAAAAATTTTAACCAGTCATCGTTCTCACAACACTGAGGACCAGTCATTCGAAATGACTTCTCCATGCATTTTATGCATTGGTAAAAGCACTATGATGAAAAGTGTGATATGTTTTCAGGTATCTCCTATACTAATAGAGCTACATGCTCACCGGTTTGCCACATGATGTAGGCCTATGGACTGAACAAGAAACCACCAAAAATTTTAACCAGTCATCGTTCTCACAACACTGAGGACCAGTCATTCGAAATGACTTCTCCATGCATTTTATGCATTGGTAAAAGCACTATGATGAAAAGTGTGATATGTTTTCAGGTATCTCCTATACTAATAGAGCCACATGCTCACCGGTTTGCCACATGATGTAGGCCTATGGACTGAACAAGAAACCACCAAAAATTTTAACCAGTCATCGTACTCACAACACTGAGGACCAGTCATTCGAAATGACTTGTCCATGCATTTTATGCATTGGTAAAAGCACTATGATGAAAAGTGTGATATGTTTTCAGGTATCTCTTATACTAATAGAGCCACATGCTCACCGGTTTGCCACATGATGTAGGCCTATGGACTGAACAAGAAACCACCAAAAATTTTAACCAGTCATCGTTCTCACAACACTGAGGACCAGTCATTCAAAATGACTTCTCCATGCATTTTATGCATTGGTAAAAGCACTATGATGAAAAGTGTGATATGTTTTCAGGTATCTCCTATACTAATAGAGCCACATGCTCACCGGTTTGCCACATGATGTAGGCCTATGGACTGAACAAGAAACCACCAAAAATTTTAACCAGTCATCGTTCTCACAACACTGAGGACCAGTCATTCGAAATGACTTCTCCATGCATTTTATGCATTGGTAAAAGCACTATGATGAAAAGTGTGATATGTTTTCAGGTATCTCCTATACTAATAGAGCCACATGCTCACCGGTTTGCCACATGATGTAGGCCTATGGACTGAACAAGAAACCACCAAAAATTTTAACCAGTCATCGTACTCACAACACTGAGGACCAGTCATTCGAAATGACTTGTCCATGCATTTTATGCATTGGTAAAAGCACTATGATGAAAAGTGTGATATGTTTTCAGGTATCTCCTATACTAATAGAGCCACATGCTCACCGGTTTGCCACATGATGTAGGCCTATGGACTGAACAAGAAACCACCAAAAATTTTAACCAGTCATCGTTCTCACAACACTGAGGACCAGTCATTCAAAATGACTTCTCCATGCATTTTATGCATTGGTAAAAGCACTATGATGAAAAGTGTGATATGTTTTCAGGTATCTCCTATACTAATAGAGCCACATGCTCACCGGTTTGCCACATGATGTAGGCCTATGGACTGAACAAGAAACCACCAAAAATTTTAACCAGTCATCGTTCTCACAACACTGAGGACCAGTCATTCGAAATGACTTCTCCATGCATTTTATGCATTGGTAAAAGCACTATGATGAAAAGTGTGATATGTTTTCAGGTATCTCCTATACTAATAGAGCCACATGCTCACCGGTTTGCCACATGATGTAGGCCTATGGACTGAACAAGAAACCACCAAAAATTTTAACCAGTCATCGTTCTCACAACACTGAGGACCAGTCATTCGAAATGACTTCTCCATGCATTTTATGCATTGGTAAAAGCACTATGATGAAAAGTGTGATATGTTTTCAGGTATCTCCTATACTAATAGAGCCACATGCTCACCGGTTTGCCACATGATGTAGGCCTATGGACTGAACAAGAAACCACCAAAAATTTTAACCAGTCATCGTTCTCACAACACTGAGGACCAGTCATTCGAAATGACTTCTCCATGCATTTTATGCATTGGTTAAAGCACTATGATGAAAAGTGTGATATGTTTTCAGGTATCTCCTATACTAATAGAGCCACATGCTCACCGGTTTGCCACATGATGTAGGCCTATGGACTGAACAAGAAACCACCAAAAATTTTAACCAGTCATCGTTCTCACAACACTGAGGACCAGTCATTCGAAATGACTTCGCCATGCATTTTATGCATTGGTAAAAGCACTATGATGAAAAGTGTGATATGTTTTCAGGTATCTCCTATACTAATAGAGCCACATGCTCACCGGTTTGCCACATGATGTAGGCCTATGGACTGAACAAGAAACCACCAAAAATTTTAACCAGTCATCGTTCTCACAACACTGAGGACCAGTCATTCGAAATGACTTCTCCATGCAATTTATGCATTGGTAAAAGCACTATGATGAAAAGTGTGATATGTTTTCAGGTATCTCCTATACTAATAGAGCCACATGCTCACCGGTTTGCCACATGATGTAGCCCTATGGACTGAACAAGAATCCATCAAAAATTTTAACCAGTCATCGTTCTCACAACACTGAGGACCAGTCATTCGAAATAACTTCTCCATGCATTTTATGCATTGGTAAAAGCACTATGATGAAAAGTGTGATATGTTTTCAGGTATCTCCTATACTAATAGAGCCACATGCTCACCGGTTTGCCACATGATGTAGGCCTATGAACTGAACAAGAAACCACCAAAAATTTTAACCAGTCATCGTTCTCACAACACTGAGGACCAGTCATTCGAAATGACTTCTCCATGCATTTTATGCATTGGTAAAAGCACTATGATGAAAAGTGTGATATGTTTTCAGGTATCTCCTATACTAATAGAGCCACATGCTCACCGGTTTGCCACATGATGTAGGCCTATGGACTGAACAAGAAACCACCAAAAATTTTAACCAGTCATCGTTCTCACAACACTGAGGACCAGTCATTCGAAATGACTTCTCCATGCATTTTATGCATTGGTAAAAGCACTATGATGAAAAGTGTGATATGCTTTCAGGTATCTCCTATACTAATAGAGCCACATGCTCACCGGTTTGCCACATGATGTAGGCCTATGGACTGAACAAGAAACCACCAAAAATTTTAACCAGTCATCGTTCTCACAACACTGAGGACCAGTCATTCGAAATGACTTCTCCATGCATTTTATGCATTGGTAAAAGCACTATGATGAAAAGTGTGATATGTTTTCAGGTATCTCCTATACTAATAGAGCCACATGCTCACCGGTTTGCCACATGATGTAGGCCTATGGACTGAACAAGAAACCACCAAAAATTTTAACCAGTCATCGTTCTCACAACACTGAGGACCAGTCATTCGAAATGACTTCTCCATGCATTTTATGCATTGGTAAAAGCACTATGATGAAAAGTGTGATATGTTTTCAGGTATCTCCTATACTAATAGAGCCACATGCTCACCGGTTTGCCACATGATGTAGGCCTATGGACTGAACAAGAAACCACCAAAAATTTTAACCAGTCATCGTTCTCACAACACTGAGGACCAGTCATTCAAAATGACTTCTCCATGCATTTTATGCATTGGTAAAAGCACTATGATGAAAAGTGTGATATGTTTTCAGGTATCTCCTATACTAATAGAGCCACATGCTCACCGGTTTGCCACATGATGTAGGCCTATGGACTGAACAAGAAACCACCAAAAATTTTAACCAGTCATCGTTCTCACAACACTGAGGACCAGTCATTCGAAATGACTTCTCCATGCATTTTATGCATTGGTAAAAGCACTATGATGAAAAGTGTGATATGTTTTCAGGTATCTCCTATACTAATAGAGCCACATGCTCACCGGTTTGCCACATGATGTAGGCCTATGGACTGAACAAGAAACCACCAAAAATTTTAACCAGTCATCGTTCTCACAACACTGAGGACCAGTCATTCGAAATGACTTCTCCATGCATTTTATGCATTGGTAAAAGCACTATGATGAAAAGTGTGATATGTTTTCAGGTATCTCCTATAGTAATAGAGCCACATGCTCACCGGTTTGCCACATGATGTAGGCCTATGGACTGAACAAGAAACCACCAAAAATTTTAACCAGTCATCGTTCTCACAACACTGAGGACCAGTCATTCGAAATGACTTCTCCATGCATTTTATGCATTGGTAAAAGCACTATGATGAAAAGTGTGATATGTTTTCAGGTATCTCCTATACTAATAGAGCCACATGCTCACCGGCTTGCCACATGATGTAGGCCTATGGACTGAACAAGAAACCACCAAAAATTTTAACCAGTCATCGTACTCACAACACTGAGGACCAGTCATTCGAAATGACTTCTCCATGCATTTTATGCATTGGTAAAAGCACTATGATGAAAAGTGTGATATGTTTTCAGGTATCTCCTATACTAATAGAGCCACATGCTCACCGGTTTGCCACATGATGTAGGCCTATGGACTGAACAAGAAACCACCAAAAATTTTAACCAGTCATCGTTCTCACAACACTGAGGACCAGTCATTCGAAATGACTTCTCCATGCATTTTATGCATTGGTAAAAGCACTATGATGAAAAGTGTGATATGTTTTCAGGTATCTCCTATACTAATAGAGCCACATGCTCACCGGTTTGCCACATGATGTAGGCCTATGGACTGAACAAGAAACCACCAAAAATTTTAACCAGTCATCGTTCTCACAACACTGAGGACCAGTCATTCGAAATGACTTCTCCATGCATTTTATGCATTGGTAAAAGCACTATGATGAAAAGTGTGATATGTTTTCAGGTATCTCCTATACTAATAGAGCCACATGCTCACCGGTTTGCCACATGATGTAGGCCTATGGACTGAACAAGAAACCACCAAAAATTTTAACCAGTCATCGTTCTCACAACACTGAGGACCAGTCATTCGAAATGACTTCTCCATGCATTTTATGCATTGGTAAAAGCACTATGATGAAAAGTGTGAAATGCTTTCAGGTATCTCCTATACTAATAGAGCCACATGCTCACCGGTTTGCCACATGATGTAGGCCTATGGACTGAACAAGAAACCACCAAAAATTTTAACCAGTCATCGTTCTCACAACACTGAGGACCAGTCATTCGAAATGACTTCTCCATGCATTTTATGCATTGGTAAAAGCACTATGATGAAAAGTGTGATATGTTTTCAGGTATCTCCTATACTAATAGAGCCACATGCTCACCGGTTTGCCACATGATGTAGGCCTATGGACTGAACAAGAAACCACCAAAAATTTTAACCAGTCATCGTTCTCACAACACTGAGGACCAGTCATTCGAAATGACTTCTCCATGCATTTTATGCATTGGTAAAAGCACTATGATGAAAAGTGTGATATGTTTTCAGGTATCTCCTATACTAATAGAGCCACATGCTCACCGGTTTGCCACATGATGTAGGCCCATGGACTGAACATTAAACCACCAAAAATTTTAACCAGTCATCGTTCTCACAACACTGAGGACCAGTCATTCGAAATGACTTCTCCATGCATTTTATGCATTGGTAAAAGCACTATGATGAAAAGTGTGATATGTTTTCAGGTATCTCCTATACTAATAGAGCCACATGCTCACCGATTTGCCACATGATGTAGGCCTATGGACTGAACAAGAAACCACCAAAAATTTTAACCAGTCATCGTTCTCACAACACTGAGGACCAGTCATTCGAAATGACTTCTCCATGCATTTTATGCATTGGTAAAAGCACTATGATGAAAAGTGTGATATGTTTTCAGGTATCTCCTATACTAATAGAGCCACATGCTCACCGGTTTGCCACATGATGTAGGCCTATGGACTGAACAAGAAACCACCAAAAATTTTAACCAGTCATCGTTCTCACAACACTGAGGACCAGTCATTCGAAATGACTTCACCATGCATTTTATGCATTGGTAAAAGCACTATCATGAAAAGTGTGATATGTTTTCAGGTATCTCCTATACTAATAGAGCCACATGCTCACCGGTTTGCCACATGATGTAGGCCCATGGACTGAAGAAGAAACCACCAAAAATTTTAATCAGTCATCGTTCTCACAACACTGAGGACCAGTCATTCGAAATGACTTCTCCATGCATTTTATGCATTGGTAAAAGCACTGTGATGAAAAGTGTGATATGTTTTCAGGTATCTCCTACACTAATAGAGCCACATGCTCACCGGTTTGCCACATGATGTAGGCCTATGGACTGAACAAGAAACCACCAAAAATTTTAACCAGTCATCGTTCTCACAACACTGAGGACCAGTCATTCGAAATGACTTCTCCATGCATTTTATGCATTGGTAAAAGCACTATGATGAAAAGTGTGATATGTTTTCAGGTATCTCCTATACTAATAGAGCCACATGCTCACGGGTTTGCCACATGATGTTTTCAGGTATCTCCTATACTAATAGAGCCACATGCTCACCGGTTTGCCACATGATGTAGGCCCATGGACTGAACAAGAAACCACCAAAAATTTTAACCAGTCATCGTTCTCACAACACTGAGGACCAGTCATTCGAAATGACTTCTCCATGCATTTTATGCATTGGTAAAAGCACTATGATGAAAAGTGTGATATGTTTTCAGGTATCTCCTATACTAATAGAGCCACATGCTCACCGGTTTGCCACATGATGTAGGCCCATGGACTGAACAAGAAACCACCAAAAATTTTAACCAGTCATCGTTCTCACAACACTGAGGACCAGTCATTCGAAATGACTTCTCCATGCATTTTATGCATTGGTAAAAGCACTATGATGAAAAGTGTGATATGTTTTCAGGTATCTCCTATACTAATAGAGCCACATGCTCACCGGTTTGCCACATGATGTAGGCCTATGGACTGAACAAGAAACCACCAAAAATTTTAACCAGTCATCGTTCTCACAACACTGAGGACCAGTCATTCGAAATGACTTCTCCATGCATTTTATGCATTGGTAAAAGCACTATGATGAAAAGTGTGATATGTTTTCAGGTATCTCCTATAGTAATAGAGCCACATGCTCACCGGTTTGCCACATGATGTAGGCCTATGGACTGAACAAGAAACCACCAAAAATTTTAACCAGTCATCGTTCTCACAACACTGAGGACCAGTCATTCGAAATGACTTCTCCATGCATTTTATGCATTGGTAAAAGCACTATGATGAAAAGTGTGATATGTTTTCAGGTATCTCCTATACTAATAGAGCCACATGCTCACCGGCTTGCCACATGATGTAGGCCTATGGACTGAACAAGAAACCACCAAAAATTTTAACCAGTCATCGTACTCACAACACTGAGGACCAGTCATTCGAAATGACTTCTCCATGCATTTTATGCATTGGTAAAAGCACTATGATGAAAAGTGTGATATGTTTTCAGGTATCTCCTATACTAATAGAGCCACATGCTCACCGGTTTGCCACATGATGTAGGCCTATGGACTGAACAAGAAACCACCAAAAATTTTAACCAGTCATCGTTCTCACAACACTGAGGACCAGTCATTCGAAATGACTTCTCCATGCATTTTATGCATTGGTAAAAGCACTATGATGAAAAGTGTGATATGTTTTCAGGTATCTCCTATACTAATAGAGCCACATGCTCACCGGTTTGCCACATGATGTAGGCCTATGGACTGAACAAGAAACCACCAAAAATTTTAACCAGTCATCGTTCTCACAACACTGAGGACCAGTCATTCGAAATGACTTCTCCATGCATTTTATGCATTGGTAAAAGCACTATGATGAAAAGTGTGATATGTTTTCAGGTATCTCCTATACTAATAGAGCCACATGCTCACCGGTTTGCCACATGATGTAGGCCTATGGACTGAACAAGAAACCACCAAAAATTTTAACCAGTCATCGTTCTCACAACACTGAGGACCAGTCATTCGAAATGACTTCTCCATGCATTTTATGCATTGGTAAAAGCACTATGATGAAAAGTGTGAAATGCTTTCAGGTATCTCCTATACTAATAGAGCCACATGCTCACCGGTTTGCCACATGATGTAGGCCTATGGACTGAACAAGAAACCACCAAAAATTTTAACCAGTCATCGTTCTCACAACACTGAGGACCAGTCATTCGAAATGACTTCTCCATGCATTTTATGCATTGGTAAAAGCACTATGATGAAAAGTGTGATATGTTTTCAGGTATCTCCTATACTAATAGAGCCACATGCTCACCGGTTTGCCACATGATGTAGGCCTATGGACTGAACAAGAAACCACCAAAAATTTTAACCAGTCATCGTTCTCACAACACTGAGGACCAGTCATTCGAAATGACTTCTCCATGCATTTTATGCATTGGTAAAAGCACTATGATGAAAAGTGTGATATGTTTTCAGGTATCTCCTATACTAATAGAGCCACATGCTCACCGGTTTGCCACATGATGTAGGCCCATGGACTGAACATTAAACCACCAAAAATTTTAACCAGTCATCGTTCTCACAACACTGAGGACCAGTCATTCGAAATGACTTCTCCATGCATTTTATGCATTGGTAAAAGCACTATGATGAAAAGTGTGATATGTTTTCAGGTATCTCCTATACTAATAGAGCCACATGCTCACCGGTTTGCCACATGATGTAGGCCTATGGACTGAACAAGAAACCACCAAAAATTTTAACCAGTCATCGTTCTCACAACACTGAGGACCAGTCATTCGAAATGACTTCTCCATGCATTTTATGCATTGGTAAAAGCACTATGATGAAAAGTGTGATATGTTTTCAGGTATCTCCTATACTAATAGAGCCACATGCTCACCGGTTTGCCACATGATGTAGGCCTATGGACTGAACAAGAAACCACCAAAAATTTTAACCAGTCATCGTTCTCACAACACTGAGGACCAGTCATTCGAAATGACTTCACCATGCATTTTATGCATTGGTAAAAGCACTATCATGAAAAGTGTGATATGTTTTCAGGTATCTCCTATACTAATAGAGCCACATGCTCACCGGTTTGCCACATGATGTAGGCCCATGGACTGAAGAAGAAACCACCAAAAATTTTAATCAGTCATCGTTCTCACAACACTGAGGACCAGTCATTCGAAATGACTTCTCCATGCATTTTATGCATTGGTAAAAGCACTGTGATGAAAAGTGTGATATGTTTTCAGGTATCTCCTACACTAATAGAGCCACATGCTCACCGGTTTGCCACATGATGTAGGCCTATGGACTGAACAAGAAACCACCAAAAATTTTAACCAGTCATCGTTCTCACAACACTGAGGACCAGTCATTCGAAATGACTTCTCCATGCATTTTATGCATTGGTAAAAGCACTATGATGAAAAGTGTGATATGTTTTCAGGTATCTCCTATACTAATAGAGCCACATGCTCACGGGTTTGCCACATGATGTTTTCAGGTATCTCCTATACTAATAGAGCCACATGCTCACCGGTTTGCCACATGATGTAGGCCCATGGACTGAACAAGAAACCACCAAAAATTTTAACCAGTCATCGTTCTCACAACACTGAGGACCAGTCATTCGAAATGACTTCTCCATGCATTTTATGCATTGGTAAAAGCACTATGATGAAAAGTGTGATATGTTTTCAGGTATCTCCTATACTAATAGAGTCACATGCTCACCGGTTTGCCACATGATATAGGCCCATGGACTGAACAAGAAACCACCAAAAATTTTAACCAGTCATCGTTCTCACAACACTGAGGACCAGTCATTCGAATTGACTTCTCCATGCATTTTATGCATTGGTAAAAGCACTATGATGAAAAGTGTGATATGTTTTCAGGTATCTCCTATACTAATAGAGCCACATGCTCACGGGTTTGCCACATGATGTTTTCAGGTATCTCCTATACTAATAGAGCCACATGCTCACCGGTTTGCCACATGATGTAGGCCCATGGACTGAACAAGAAACCACCAAAAATTTTAACCAGTCATCGTTCTCACAACACTGAGGACCAGTCATTCGAAATGACTTCTCCATGCATTTTATGCATTGGTAAAAGCACTGTGATGAAAAGTGTGATATGTTTTCAGGTATCTCCTACACTAATAGAGCCACATGCTCACCGGTTTGCCACATGATGTAGGCCTATGGACTGAACAAGAAACCACCAAAAATTTTAACCAGTCATCGTTCTCACAACACTGAGGACCAGTCATTCGAAATGACTTCTCCATGCATTTTATGCATTGGTAAAAGCACTATGATGAAAAGTGTGATATGTTTTCAGGTATCTCCTATACTAATAGAGCCACATGCTCACGGGTTTGCCACATGATGTTTTCAGGTATCTCCTATACTAATAGAGCCACATGCTCACCGGTTTGCCACATGATGTAGGCCCATGGACTGAACAAGAAACCACCAAAAATTTTAACCAGTCATCGTTCTCACAACACTGAGGACCAGTCATTCGAAATGACTTCTCCATGCATTTTATGCATTGGTAAAAGCACTATGATGAAAAGTGTGATATGTTTTCAGGTATCTCCTATACTAATAGAGCCACATGCTCACCGGTTTGCCACATGATGTAGGCCCATGGACTGAACAAGAAACCACCAAAAATTTTAACCAGTCATCGTTCTCACAACACTGAGGACCAGTCATTCGAAATGACTTCTCCATGCATTTTATGCATTGGTAAAAGCACTATGATGAAAAGTGTGATATGTTTTCAGGTATCTCCTATACTAATAGAGCCACATGCTCACCGGTTTGCCACATGATGTAGGCCTATGGACTGAACAAGAAACCACCAAAAATTTTAACCAGTCATCGTTCTCACAACACTGAGGACCAGTCATTCGAAATGACTTCTCCATGCATTTTATGCATTGGTAAAAGCACTATGATGAAAAGTGTGATATGTTTTCAGGTATCTCCTATAGTAATAGAGCCACATGCTCACCGGTTTGCCACATGATGTAGGCCTATGGACTGAACAAGAAACCACCAAAAATTTTAACCAGTCATCGTTCTCACAACACTGAGGACCAGTCATTCGAAATGACTTCTCCATGCATTTTATGCATTGGTAAAAGCACTATGATGAAAAGTGTGATATGTTTTCAGGTATCTCCTATACTAATAGAGCCACATGCTCACCGGCTTGCCACATGATGTAGGCCTATGGACTGAACAAGAAACCACCAAAAATTTTAACCAGTCATCGTACTCACAACACTGAGGACCAGTCATTCGAAATGACTTCTCCATGCATTTTATGCATTGGTAAAAGCACTATGATGAAAAGTGTGATATGTTTTCAGGTATCTCCTATACTAATAGAGCCACATGCTCACCGGTTTGCCACATGATGTAGGCCTATGGACTGAACAAGAAACCACCAAAAATTTTAACCAGTCATCGTTCTCACAACACTGAGGACCAGTCATTCGAAATGACTTCTCCATGCATTTTATGCATTGGTAAAAGCACTATGATGAAAAGTGTGATATGTTTTCAGGTATCTCCTATACTAATAGAGCCACATGCTCACCGGTTTGCCACATGATGTAGGCCTATGGACTGAACAAGAAACCACCAAAAATTTTAACCAGTCATCGTTCTCACAACACTGAGGACCAGTCATTCGAAATGACTTCTCCATGCATTTTATGCATTGGTAAAAGCACTATGATGAAAAGTGTGATATGTTTTCAGGTATCTCCTATACTAATAGAGCCACATGCTCACCGGTTTGCCACATGATGTAGGCCTATGGACTGAACAAGAAACCACCAAAAATTTTAACCAGTCATCGTTCTCACAACACTGAGGACCAGTCATTCGAAATGACTTCTCCATGCATTTTATGCATTGGTAAAAGCACTATGATGAAAAGTGTGAAATGCTTTCAGGTATCTCCTATACTAATAGAGCCACATGCTCACCGGTTTGCCACATGATGTAGGCCTATGGACTGAACAAGAAACCACCAAAAATTTTAACCAGTCATCGTTCTCACAACACTGAGGACCAGTCATTCGAAATGACTTCTCCATGCATTTTATGCATTGGTAAAAGCACTATGATGAAAAGTGTGATATGTTTTCAGGTATCTCCTATACTAATAGAGCCACATGCTCACCGGTTTGCCACATGATGTAGGCCTATGGACTGAACAAGAAACCACCAAAAATTTTAACCAGTCATCGTTCTCACAACACTGAGGACCAGTCATTCGAAATGACTTCTCCATGCATTTTATGCATTGGTAAAAGCACTATGATGAAAAGTGTGATATGTTTTCAGGTATCTCCTATACTAATAGAGCCACATGCTCACCGGTTTGCCACATGATGTAGGCCCATGGACTGAACATTAAACCACCAAAAATTTTAACCAGTCATCGTTCTCACAACACTGAGGACCAGTCATTCGAAATGACTTCTCCATGCATTTTATGCATTGGTAAAAGCACTATGATGAAAAGTGTGATATGTTTTCAGGTATCTCCTATACTAATAGAGCCACATGCTCACCGGTTTGCCACATGATGTAGGCCTATGGACTGAACAAGAAACCACCAAAAATTTTAACCAGTCATCGTTCTCACAACACTGAGGACCAGTCATTCGAAATGACTTCTCCATGCATTTTATGCATTGGTAAAAGCACTATGATGAAAAGTGTGATATGTTTTCAGGTATCTCCTATACTAATAGAGCCACATGCTCACCGGTTTGCCACATGATGTAGGCCTATGGACTGAACAAGAAACCACCAAAAATTTTAACCAGTCATCGTTCTCACAACACTGAGGACCAGTCATTCGAAATGACTTCACCATGCATTTTATGCATTGGTAAAAGCACTATCATGAAAAGTGTGATATGTTTTCAGGTATCTCCTATACTAATAGAGCCACATGCTCACCGGTTTGCCACATGATGTAGGCCCATGGACTGAAGAAGAAACCACCAAAAATTTTAATCAGTCATCGTTCTCACAACACTGAGGACCAGTCATTCGAAATGACTTCTCCATGCATTTTATGCATTGGTAAAAGCACTGTGATGAAAAGTGTGATATGTTTTCAGGTATCTCCTACACTAATAGAGCCACATGCTCACCGGTTTGCCACATGATGTAGGCCTATGGACTGAACAAGAAACCACCAAAAATTTTAACCAGTCATCGTTCTCACAACACTGAGGACCAGTCATTCGAAATGACTTCTCCATGCATTTTATGCATTGGTAAAAGCACTATGATGAAAAGTGTGATATGTTTTCAGGTATCTCCTATACTAATAGAGCCACATGCTCACGGGTTTGCCACATGATGTTTTCAGGTATCTCCTATACTAATAGAGCCACATGCTCACCGGTTTGCCACATGATGTAGGCCCATGGACTGAACAAGAAACCACCAAAAATTTTAACCAGTCATCGTTCTCACAACACTGAGGACCAGTCATTCGAAATGACTTCTCCATGCATTTTATGCATTGGTAAAAGCACTATGATGAAAAGTGTGATATGTTTTCAGGTATCTCCTATACTAATAGAGTCACATGCTCACCGGTTTGCCACATGATATAGGCCCATGGACTGAACAAGAAACCACCAAAAATTTTAACCAGTCATCGTTCTCACAACACTGAGGACCAGTCATTCGAATTGACTTCTCCATGCATTTTATGCATTGGTAAAAGCACTATGATGAAAAGTGTGATATGTTTTCAGGTATCTCCTATACTAATAGAGCCACATGCTCACCGGTTTGCCACATGATGTAGGCCTATGGACTGAACAGGAAACCACCAAAATTTTAACCAGTCATCGTTCTCACAACACTGAGGACCAGTCATTCGAAATGACTTCTCCATGCATTTTATGCATTGGTAAAAGCACTATGATGAAAAGTGTGATATGTTTTCAGGTATCTCCTATACTAATAGAGCCACATGCTCACCGGTTTGCCACATGATGTAGGCCTATGGACTGAACAAGAAACCACCAAAAATTTTAACCAGTCATCGTTCTCACAACACTGAGGACCAGTCATTCGAAATGACTTCTCCATGCATTTTATGCATTGGTAAAAGCACTATGATGAAAAGTGTGATATGTTTTCAGGTATCTCCTATACTAATAGAGCCACATGCTCACCGGTTTGCCACATGATGTAGGCCTATGGACTGAACAAGAAACCACCAAAAATTTTAACCAGTCATCGTTCTCACAACACTGAGGACCAGTCATTCGAAATGACTTCTCCATGCATTTTCTGCATTGGTAAAAGCACTATGATGAAAAGTGTGATATGTTTTCAGATATCTCCTATACTAATAGAGCCACATGCTCACCGGTTTGCCACATGATGTAGGCCTATGGACTGAACAAGAAACCACCAAAAATTTTAACCAGTCATCGTTCTCACAACACTGAGGACCAGTCATTCGAAATGACTTCTCCATGCATTTTATTCATTGGTAAAAGCACTATGATGAAAAGTGTGATATGTTTTCAGGTATCTCCTATACTAATAGAGCCACATGCTCACCGGTTTGCCACATGATGTAGGCCCATGGACTGAACAAGAAACCACCAAAAATTTTAACCAGTCATCGTTCTCACAACACTGAGGACCAGTCATTCGAAATGACTTCTCCATGCATTTTATTCATTGGTAAAAGCACTATGATGAAAAGTGTGATATGTTTTCAGGTATCTCCTATACTAATAGAGCCACATGCTCACCGGTTTGCCACATGATGTAGGCCCATGGACTGAACAAGAAACCACCAAAAATTTTAACCAGTCATCGTTCTCACAACACTGAGGACCAGTCATTCGAAATGACTTCTCCATGCATTTTATGCATTGGTAAAAGCACTATGATGAAAAGTGTGATATGTTTTCAGGTATCTCCTATACTAATAGAGCCACATGCTCACCGGTTTGCCACATGATGTAGGCCTATGGACTGAACAAGAAACCACCAAAAATTTTAACCAGTCATCGTTCTCACAACACTGAGGACCAGTCATTCGAAATGACTTCTCCATGCATTTTATTCATTGGTAAAAGCACTATGATGAAAAGTGTGATATGTTTTCAGGTATCTCCTATACTAATAGAGCCACATGCTCACCGGTTTGCCACATGATGTAGGCCCATGGACTGAACAAGAAACCACCAAAAATTTTAACCAGTCATCGTTCTCACAACACTGAGGACCAGTCATTCGAAATGACTTCTCCATGCATTTTATGCATTGGTAAAAGCACTATGATGAAAAGTGTGATATGTTTTCAGGTATCTCCTATACTAATAGAGCCAAATGCTCACCGGTTTGCCACATGATGTAGGCCTATGGACTGAACAAGAAACCACCAAAAATTTTAACCAGTCATCGTTCTCACAACACTGAGGACCAGTCATTCGAAATGACTTCTCCATGCATTTTATTCATTGGTAAAAGCACTATGATGAAAAGTGTGATATGTTTTCAGGTATCTCCTATACTAATAGAGCCACATGCTCACCGGTTTGCCACATGATGTAGGCCCATGGACTGAACAAGAAACCACCAAAAATTTTAACCAGTCATCGTTCTCACAACACTGAGGACCAGTCATTCGAAATGACTTCTCCATGCATTTTATGCATTGGTAAAAGCACTATGATGAAAAGTGTGATATGTTTTCAGGTATCTCCTATACTAATAGAGCCACATGCTCACCCGTTTGCCACATGATGTAGGCCTATGGACTGAACAAGAAACCACCAAAAATTTTAACCAGTCATCGTTCTCACAACACTGAGGACCAGTCATTCGAAATGACTTCTCCATGCATTTTATGCATTGGTAAAAGCACTATGATGAAAAGTGTGATATGTTTTCAGGTATCTCCTATACTAATAGAGCCACATGCTCACCGGTTTGCCACATGATGTAGGCCCATGGACTGAACAAGAAACCACCAAAAATTTTAACCAGTCATCGTTCTCACAACACTGAGGACCAGTCATTCGAAATGACTTCTCCATGCATTTTATGCATTGGTAAAAGCACTATGATGAAAAGTGTGATATGTTTTCAGGTATCTCCTATACTAATAGAGTCACATGCTCACCGGTTTGCCACATGATGTAGGCCCATGGACTGAACAAGAAACCACCAAAAATTTTAACCAGTCATCGTTCTCACAACACTGAGGACCAGTCATTCGAATTGACTTCTCCATGCATTTTATGCATTGGTAAAAGCACTATGATGAAAAGTGTGATATGTTTTCAGGTATCTCCTATACTAATAGAGCCACATGCTCACCGGTTTGCCACATGATGTAGGCCTATGGACTGAACAGGAAACCACCAAAATTTTAACCAGTCATCGTTCTCACAACACTGAGGACCAGTCATTCGAAATGACTTCTCCATGCATTTTATGCATTGGTAAAAGCACTATGATGAAAAGTGTGATATGTTTTCAGGTATCTCCTATACTAATAGAGCCACATGCTCACCGGTTTGCCACATGATGTAGGCCTATGGACTGAACAAGAAACCACCAAAAATTTTAACCAGTCATCGTTCTCACAACACTGAGGACCAGTCATTCGAAATGACTTCTCCATGCATTTTATGCATTGGTAAAAGCACTATGATGAAAAGTGTGATATGTTTTCAGGTATCTCCTATACTAATAGAGCCACATGCTCACCGGTTTGCCACATGATGTAGGCCTATGGACTGAACAAGAAACCACCAAAAATTTTAACCAGTCATCGTTCTCACAACACTGAGGACCAGTCATTCGAAATGACTTCTCCATGCATTTTCTGCATTGGTAAAAGCACTATGATGAAAAGTGTGATATGTTTTCAGATATCTCCTATACTAATAGAGCCACATGCTCACCGGTTTGCCACATGATGTAGGCCTATGGACTGAACAAGAAACCACCAAAAATTTTAACCAGTCATCGTTCTCACAACACTGAGGACCAGTCATTTGAAATGACTTCTCCATGCATTTTCTGCATTGGTAAAAGCACTATGATGAAAAGTGTGATATGTTTTCAGATATCTCCTATACTAATAGAGCCACATGCTCACCGGTTTGCCACATGATGTAGGCCTATGGACTGAACAAGAAACCACCAAAAATTTTAACCAGTCATCGTTCTCACAACACTGAGGACCAGTCATTCGAAATGACTTCTCCATGCATTTTATGCATTGGTAAAAGCACTATGATGAAAAGTGTGATATGTTTTCAGGTATCTCCTATACTAATAGAGCCACATGCTCACCGGTTTGCCACATGATGTAGGCCTATGGACTGAACAAGAAACCACCAAAAATTTTAACCAGTCATCGTTCTCACAACACTGAGGACCAGTCATTCGAAATGACTTCTCCATGCATTTTATTCATTGGTAAAAGCACTATGATGAAAAGTGTGATATGTTTTCAGGTATCTCCTATACTAATAGAGCCACATGCTCACCGGTTTGCCACATGATGTAGGCCCATGGACTGAACAAGAAACCACCAAAAATTTTAACCAGTCATCGTTCTCACAACACTGAGGACCAGTCATTCGAAATGACTTCTCCATGCATTTTATGCATTGGTAAAAGCACTATGATGAAAAGTGTGATATGTTTTCAGGTATCTCCTATAGTAATAGAGCCACATGCTCACCGGTTTGCCACATGATGTAGGCCTATGGACTGAACAAGAAACCACCAAAAATTTTAACCAGTCATCGTTCTCACAACACTGAGGACCAGTCATTCGAAATGACTTCTCCATGCATTTTATTCATTGGTAAAAGCACTATGATGAAAAGTGTGATATGTTTTCAGGTATCTCCTATACTAATAGAGCCACATGCTCACCGGTTTGCCACATGATGTAGGCCCATGGACTGAACAAGAAACCACCAAAAATTTTAACCAGTCATCGTTCTCACAACACTGAGGACCAGTCATTCGAAATGACTTCTCCATGCATTTTATTCATTGGTAAAAGCACTATGATGAAAAGTGTGATATGTTTTCAGGTATCTCCTATACTAATAGAGCCACATGCTCACCGGTTTGCCACATGATGTAGGCCCATGGACTGAACAAGAAACCACCAAAAATTTTAACCAGTCATCGTTCTCACAACACTGAGGACCAGTCATTCGAAATGACTTCTCCATGCATTTTATGCATTGGTAAAAGCACTATGATGAAAAGTGTGATATGTTTTCAGGTATCTCCTATACTAATAGAGCCACATGCTCACCCTTTTGCCACATGATGTAGGCCTATGGACTGAACAAGAAACCACCAAAAATTTTAACCAGTCATCGTTCTCACAACACTGAGGACCAGTCATTCGAAATGACTTCTCCATGCATTTTATGCATTGGTAAAAGCACTATGATGAAAAGTGTGATATGTTTTCAGGTATCTCCTATACTAATAGAGCCACATGCTCACCGGTTTGCCACATGATGTAGGCCCATGGACTGAACAAGAAACCACCAAAAATTTTAACCAGTCATCGTTCTCACAACACTGAGGACCAGTCATTCGAAATGACTTCTCCATGCATTTTATGCATTGGTAAAAGCACTATGATGAAAAGTGTGATATGTTTTCAGGTATCTCCTATACTAATAGAGTCACATGCTCACCGGTTTGCCACATGATGTAGGCCCATGGACTGAACAAGAAACCACCAAAAATTTTAACCAGTCATCGTTCTCACAACACTGAGGACCAGTCATTCGAATTGACTTCTCCATGCATTTTATGCATTGGTAAAAGCACTATGATGAAAAGTGTGATATGTTTTCAGGTATCTCCTATACTAATAGAGCCACATGCTCACCGGTTTGCCACATGATGTAGGCCTATGGACTGAACAGGAAACCACCAAAATTTTAACCAGTCATCGTTCTCACAACACTGAGGACCAGTCATTCGAAATGACTTCTCCATGCATTTTATGCATTGGTAAAAGCACTATGATGAAAAGTGTGATATGTTTTCAGGTATCTCCTATACTAATAGAGCCACATGCTCACCGGTTTGCCACATGATGTAGGCCTATGGACTGAACAAGAAACCACCAAAAATTTTAACCAGTCATCGTTCTCACAACACTGAGGACCAGTCATTCGAAATGACTTCTCCATGCATTTTATGCATTGGTAAAAGCACTATGATGAAAAGTGTGATATGTTTTCAGGTATCTCCTATACTAATAGAGCCACATGCTCACCGGTTTGCCACATGATGTAGGCCTATGGACTGAACAAGAAACCACCAAAAATTTTAACCAGTCATCGTTCTCACAACACTGAGGACCAGTCATTCGAAATGACTTCTCCATGCATTTTCTGCATTGGTAAAAGCACTATGATGAAAAGTGTGATATGTTTTCAGATATCTCCTATACTAATAGAGCCACATGCTCACCGGTTTGCCACATGATGTAGGCCTATGGACTGAACAAGAAACCACCAAAAATTTTAACCAGTCATCGTTCTCACAACACTGAGGACCAGTCATTCGAAATGACTTCTCCATGCATTTTATGCATTGGTAAAAGCACTATGATGAAAAGTGTGATATGTTTTCAGGTATCTCCTATACTAATAGAGCCACATGCTCACCGGTTTGCCACATGATGTAGGCCTATGGACTGAACAAGAAACCACCAAAAATTTTAACCAGTCATCGTTCTCACAACACTGAGGACCAGTCATTCGAAATGACTTCTCCATGCATTTTATTCATTGGTAAAAGCACTATGATGAAAAGTGTGATATGTTTTCAGGTATCTCCTATACTAATAGAGCCACATGCTCACCGGTTTGCCACATGATGTAGGCCCATGGACTGAACAAGAAACCACCAAAAATTTTAACCAGTCATCGTTCTCACAACACTGAGGACCAGTCATTCGAAATGACTTCTCCATGCATTTTATGCATTGGTAAAAGCACTATGATGAAAAGTGTGATATGTTTTCAGGTATCTCCTATACTAATAGAGCCACATGCTCACCGGTTTGCCACATGATGTAGGCCTATGGACTGAACAAGAAACCACCAAAAATTTTAACCAGTCATCGTTCTCACAACACTGAGGACCAGTCATTCGAAATGACTTCTCCATGCATTTTATTCATTGGTAAAAGCACTATGATGAAAAGTGTGATATGTTTTCAGGTATCTCCTATACTAATAGAGCCACATGCTCACCGGTTTGCCACATGATGTAGGCCCATGGACTGAACAAGAAACCACCAAAAATTTTAACCAGTCATCGTTCTCACAACACTGAGGACCAGTCATTCGAAATGACTTCTCCATGCATTTTAGGCATTGGTAAAAGCACTATGATGAAAAGTGTGATATGTTTTCAGGTATCTCCTATACTAATAGAGCCACATGCTCACCCTTTTGCCACATGATGTAGGCCTATGGACTGAACAAGAAACCACCAAAAATTTTAACCAGTCATCGTTCTCACAACACTGAGGACCAGTCATTCGAAATGACTTCTCCATGCATTTTATGCATTGGTAAAAGCACTATGATGAAAAGTGTGATATGTTTTCAGGTATCTCCTATACTAATAGAGCCACATGCTCACCGGTTTGCCACATGATGTAGGCCTATGGACTGAACAAGAAACCACCAAAAATTTTAACCAGTCATCGTACTCACAACACTGAGGACCAGTCATTCGAAATGACTTCTCCATGCATTTTATGCATTGGTAAAAGCACTATGATGAAAAGTGTGATATGTTTTCAGGTATCTCCTATACTAATAGAGCCACATGCTCACCGGTTTGCCACATGATGTAGGCCTATGGACTGAACAAGAAACCACCAAAAATTTTAACCAGTCATCGTTCTCACAACACTGAGGACCAGTCATTCGAAATGACTTCTCCATGCATTTTATGCATTGGTAAAAGCACTATGATGAAAAGTGTGATATGTTTTCAGGTATCTCCTATACTAATAGAGCCACATGCTCACCGGTTTGCCACATGATGTAGGCCTATGGACTGAACAAGAAACCACCAAAAATTTTAACCAGTCATCGTTCTCACAACACTGAGGACCAGTCATTCGAAATGACTTCTCCATGCATTTTATGCATTGGTAAAAGCACTATGATGAAAAGTGTGATATGTTTTCAGGTATCTCCTATACTAATAGAGCCACATGCTCACCGGTTTGCCACATGATGTAGGCCTATGGACTGAACAAGAAACCACCAAAAATTTTAACCAGTCATCGTTCTCACAACACTGAGGACCAGTCATTCGAAATGACTTCTCCATGCATTTTATGCATTGGTAAAAGCACTATGATGAAAAGTGTGATATGTTTTCAGGTATCTCCTATACTAATAGAGCCACATGCTCACCGGTTTGCCACATGATGTAGGCCAATGGACTGAACAAGAAACCACCAAAAATTTTAACCAGTCATCGTTCTCACAACACTGAGGACCAGTCATTCGAAATGACTTCTCCATGCATTTTATGCATTGGTAAAAGCACTATGATGAAAAGTGTGATATGTTTTCAGGTATCTCCTATACTAATAGAGCCACATGCTCACCGGTTTGCCACATGATGTAGGCCTATGGACTGAACAAGAAACCACCAAAAATTTTAACCAGTCATCGTTCTCACAACACTGAGGACCAGTCATTCGAAATGACTTCTCCATGCATTTTATGCATTGGTAAAAGCACTATGATGAAAAGTGTGATATGTTTTCAGGTATCTCCTATACTAATAGAGCCACATGCTCACCGGTTTGCCACATGATGTAGGCCTATGGACTGAACAAGAAACCACCAAAAATTTTAACCAGTCATCGTTCTCACAACACTGAGGACCAGTCATTCGAAATGACTTCTCCATGCATTTTATGCATTGGTAAAAGCACTATGATGAAAAGTGTGATATGTTTTCAGGTATCTCCTATACTAATAGAGCCACATGCTCACCGGTTTGCCACATGATGTAGACCTGTGGACTGAACAAGAAACCACCAAAAATTTTAACCAGTCATCGTTCTCACAACACTGAGGACCAGTCATTCGAAATGACTTCTCCATGCATTTTATGCATTGGTAAAAGCACTATGATGAAAAGTGTGATATGTTTTCAGGTATCTCCTATACTAATAGAGCCACATGCTCACCGTTTTGCCACATGATGTAGGCCTATGGACTGAACAAGAAACCACCAAAAATTTTAACCAGTCATCGTTCTCACAACACTGAGGACCAGTCATTCGAAATGACTTCTCCATGCATTTTATGCATTGGTAAAAGCACTATGATGAAAAGTGTGATATGTTTTCAGGTATCTCCTATACTAATAGAGCCACATGCTCACCGGTTTGCCACATGATGTAGGCCTATGGACTGAACAAGAAACCACCAAAAATTTTAACCAGTCATCGTTCTCACAACACTGAGGACCAGTCATTCGAAATGACTTCTCCATGCATTTTATGCATTGGTAAAAGCACTATGATGAAAAGTGTGATATGTTTTCAGGTATCTCCTATACTAATAGAGCCACATGCTCACCGGTTTGCCACATGATGTAGGCCTATGGACTGAACAAGAAACCACCAAACATTTTAACCAGTCATCGTTCTCACAACACTGAGGACCAGTCATTCGAAATGACTTCTCCATGCATTTTATGCATTGGTAAAAGCACTATGATGAAAAATGTGATATGTTTTCAGGTATCTCCTATACTAATAGAGCCACATGCTCACCGGTTTGCCACATGATGTAGGCCTATGGACTGAACAAGAAATCACCAAAAATTTTAACCAGTCATCGTTCTCACAACACTGAGGACCAGTCATTCGAAATGACTTCTCCATGCATTTTATGCATTGGTAAAAGCACTATGATGAAAAGTGTGATATGTTTTCAGGTATCTCCTATACTAATAGAGCCACATGCTCACCGGTTTGCCACATGATGTAGGCCTATGGACTGAACAAGAAACCACCAAAAATTTTAACCAGTCATCGTTCTCACAACACTGAGGACCAGTCATTCGAAATGACTTCTCCATGCATTTTAATGCATTGGTAAAAGCACTATGATGAAAAGTGTGATATGTTTTCAGGTATCTCCTATACTAATAGAGCCACATGCTCACCGGTTTGCCACATGATGTAGGCCCATGGACTGAACAAGAAACCACCAAAAATTTTAACCAGTCATCGTTCTCACAACACTGAGGACCAGTCATTCGAAATGACTTCTCCATGCATTTTATGCATTGGTAAAAGCACTATGATGAAAAGTGTGATATGTTTTCAGGTATCTCCTATACTAATAGAACCACATGCTCACCGGTTTGCCACATGATGTAGGCCTATGTACTGAACAAGAAACCACCAAAAATTTTAACCAGTCATCGTTCTCACAACACTGAGGACCAGTCATTCGAAATGACTTCTCCATGCATTTTATGCATTGGTAAAAGCACTATGATGAAAAGTGTGATATGTTTTCAGGTATCTCCTATACTAATAGAGCCACATGCTCACCGGTTTGCCACATGATGTAGGCCTATGGACTGAACAAGAAACCACCAAAAATTTTAACCAGTCATCGTTCTCACAACACTGAGGACCAGTCATTCGAAATGACTTCTCCATGCATTTTATGCATTGGTAAAAGCACTATGATGAAAAGTGTGATATGTTTTCAGGTATCTCCTATACTAATAGAGCCACATGCTCACCGGTTTGCCACATGATGTAGGCCTATGGACTGAACAAGAAACCACCAAAAATTTTAACCAGTCATCGTTCTCACAACACTGAGGACCAGTCATTCGAAATGACTTCTCCATGCATTTTATGCATTGGTAAAAGCACTATGATGAAAAGTGTGATATGTTTTCAGGTATCTCCTATACTAATAGAGCCACATGCTCACCGGTTTGCCACATGATGTAGGCCTATGGACTGAACAAGAAACCACCAAAAATTTTAACCAGTCATCGTTCTCACAACACTGAGGACCAGTCATTCGAAATGACTTCTCCATGCATTTTATGCATTGGTAAAAGCACTATGATGAAAAGTGTGATATGTTTTCAGGTATCTCCTATACTAATAGAGCCACATGCTCACCGGTTTGCCACATGATGTAGGCCTATGGACTGAACAAGAAACCACCAAAAATTTTAACCAGTCATCGTTCTCACAACACTGAGGACCAGTCATTCGAAATGACTTCTCCATGCATTTTATGCATTGGTAAAAGCACTATGATGAAAAGTGTGATATGTTTTCAGGTATCTCCTATACTAATAGAGCCACATGCTCACCTGTTTGCCACATGATGTAGGCCTATGGACTGAACAAGAAACCACCAAAAATTTTAACCAGTCATCGTTCTCACAACACTGAGGACCAGTCATTCGAAATGACTTCTCCATGCATTTTATGCATTGGTAAAAGCACTATGATGAAAAGTGTGATATGTTTTCAGGTATCTCCATACTAATAGAGCCACATGCTCACCGGTTTGCCACATGATGTAGGCCTATGGACTGAACAAGAAACCACCAAAAATTTTAACCAGTCATCGTTCTCACAACACTGAGGACCAGTCATTCGAAATGACTTCTCCATGCATTTTATGCATTGGTAAAAAGCACTATGATGAAAAGTGTGATATGTTTTCAGGTATCTCCTATACTAATAGAGCCACATGCTCACCGGTTTGCCACATGATGTAGGCCCATGGACTGAACAAGAAACCACCAAAAATTTTAACCAGTCATCGTTCTCACAACACTGAGGACCAGTCATTCGAAATGACTTCTCCATGCATTTTATTCATTGGTAAAAGCACTATGATGAAAAGTGTGATATGTTTTCAGGTATCTCCTATACTAATAGAGCCACATGCTCACCGGTTTGCCACATGATGTAGGCCCATGGACTGAACAAGAAACCACCAAAAATTTTAACCAGTCATCGTTCTCACAACACTGAGGACCAGTCATTCGAAATGACTTCTCCATGCATTTTATGCATTGGTAAAAGCACTATGATGAAAAGTGTGATATGTTTTCAGGTATCTCCTATACTAATAGAGCCACATGCTCACCGGTTTGCCACATGATGTAGGCCTATGGACTGAACAAGAAACCACCAAAAATTTTAACCAGTCATCGTTCTCACAACACTGAGGACCAGTCATTCGAAATGACTTCTCCATGCATTTTATTCATTGGTAAAAGCACTATGATGAAAAGTGTGATATGTTTTCAGGTATCTCCTATACTAATAGAGCCACATGCTCACCGGTTTGCCACATGATGTAGGCCCATGGACTGAACAAGAAACCACCAAAAATTTTAACCAGTCATCGTTCTCACAACACTGAGGACCAGTCATTCGAAATGACTTCTCCATGCATTTTAGGCATTGGTAAAAGCACTATGATGAAAAGTGTGATATGTTTTCAGGTATCTCCTATACTAATAGAGCCACATGCTCACCCTTTTGCCACATGATGTAGGCCTATGGACTGAACAAGAAACCACCAAAAATTTTAACCAGTCATCGTTCTCACAACACTGAGGACCAGTCATTCGAAATGACTTCTCCATGCATTTTATGCATTGGTAAAAGCACTATGATGAAAAGTGTGATATGTTTTCAGGTATCTCCTATACTAATAGAGCCACATGCTCACCGGTTTGCCACATGATGTAGGCCTATGGACTGAACAAGAAACCACCAAAAATTTTAACCAGTCATCGTACTCACAACACTGAGGACCAGTCATTCGAAATGACTTCTCCATGCATTTTATGCATTGGTAAAAGCACTATGATGAAAAGTGTGATATGTTTTCAGGTATCTCCTATACTAATAGAGCCACATGCTCACCGGTTTGCCACATGATGTAGGCCTATGGACTGAACAAGAAACCACCAAAAATTTTAACCAGTCATCGTTCTCACAACACTGAGGACCAGTCATTCGAAATGACTTCTCCATGCATTTTATGCATTGGTAAAAGCACTATGATGAAAAGTGTGATATGTTTTCAGGTATCTCCTATACTAATAGAGCCACATGCTCACCGGTTTGCCACATGATGTAGGCCTATGGACTGAACAAGAAACCACCAAAAATTTTAACCAGTCATCGTTCTCACAACACTGAGGACCAGTCATTCGAAATGACTTCTCCATGCATTTTATGCATTGGTAAAAGCACTATGATGAAAAGTGTGATATGTTTTCAGGTATCTCCTATACTAATAGAGCCACATGCTCACCGGTTTGCCACATGATGTAGGCCTATGGACTGAACAAGAAACCACCAAAAATTTTAACCAGTCATCGTTCTCACAACACTGAGGACCAGTCATTCGAAATGACTTCTCCATGCATTTTATGCATTGGTAAAAGCACTATGATGAAAAGTGTGATATGTTTTCAGGTATCTCCTATACTAATAGAGCCACATGCTCACCGGTTTGCCACATGATGTAGGCCTATGGACTGAACAAGAAACCACCAAAAATTTTAACCAGTCATCGTTCTCACAACACTGAGGACCAGTCATTCGAAATGACTTCTCCATGCATTTTATGCATTGGTAAAAGCACTATGATGAAAAGTGTGATATGTTTTCAGGTATCTCCTATACTAATAGAGCCACATGCTCACCGGTTTGCCACATGATGTAGGCCTATGGACTGAACAAGAAACCACCAAAAATTTTAACCAGTCATCGTTCTCACAACACTGAGGACCAGTCATTCGAAATGACTTCTCCATGCATTTTATGCATTGGTAAAAGCACTATGATGAAAAGTGTGATATGTTTTCAGGTATCTCCTATACTAATAGAGCCACATGCTCACCGGTTTGCCACATGATGTAGGCCTATGGACTGAACAAGAAACCACCAAAAATTTTAACCAGTCATCGTTCTCACAACACTGAGGACCAGTCATTCGAAATGACTTCTCCATGCATTTTATGCATTGGTAAAAGCACTATGATGAAAAGTGTGATATGTTTTCAGGTATCTCCTATACTAATAGAGCCACATGCTCACCGGTTTGCCACATGATGTAGACCTATGGACTGAACAAGAAACCACCAAAAATTTTAACCAGTCATCGTTCTCACAACACTGAGGACCAGTCATTCGAAATGACTTCTCCATGCATTTTATGCATTGGTAAAAGCACTATGATGAAAAGTGTGATATGTTTTCAGGTATCTCCTATACTAATAGAGCCACATGCTCACCGGTTTGCCACATGATGTAGGCCTATGGACTGAACAAGAAACCACCAAAAATTTTAACCAGTCATCGTTCTCACAACACTGAGGACCAGTCATTCGAAATGACTTCTCCATGCATTTTATGCATTGGTAAAAGCACTATGATGAAAAGTGTGATATGTTTTCAGGTATCTCCTATACTAATAGAGCCACATGCTCACCGGTTTGCCACATGATGTAGGCCTATGGACTGAACAAGAAACCACCAAAAATTTTAACCAGTCATCGTTCTCACAACACTGAGGACCAGTCATTCGAAATGACTTCTCCATGCATTTTATGCATTGGTAAAAAGCACTATGATGAAAAGTGTGATATGTTTTCAGGTATCTCCTATACTAATAGAGCCACATGCTCACCGGTTTGCCACATGATGTAGGCCTATGGACTGAACAAGAAACCACCAAAAATTTTAACCAGTCATCGTTCTCACAACACTGAGGACCAGTCATTCGAATGACTTCTCCATGCATTTTATGTGGTAAAAGCACTATGATGAAAAATGTGATATGTTTTCAGGTATCTCCTATACTAATAGAGCCACATGCTCACCGGTTTGCCACATGATGTAGGCCTATGGACTGAACAAGAAATCACCAAAAATTTTAACCAGTCATCGTTCTCACAACACTGAGGACCAGTCATTCGAAATGACTTCTCCATGCATTTTATGCATTGGTAAAAGCACTATGATGAAAAAGTGTGATATGTTTTCAGGTATCTCCTATACTAATAGAGCCACATGCTCACCGGTTTGCCACATGATGTAGGCCTATGGACTGAACAAGAAACACCAAAAATTTTAACCAGTCATCGTTCTCACAACACTGAGGACCAGTCATTCGAAATGACTTCTCCATGCATTTTAATGCATTGGTAAAAGCACTATGATGAAAAGTGTGATATGTTTTCAGGTATCTCCTATACTAATAGAGCCACATGCTCACCGGTTTGCCACATGATGTAGGCCCATGGACTGAACAAGAAACCACCAAAAATTTTAACCAGTCATCGTTCTCACAACACTGAGGACCAGTCATTCGAAATGACTTCTCCATGCATTTTATGCATTGGTAAAAAGCACTATGATGAAAAGTGTGATATGTTTTCAGGTATCTCCTATACTAATAGAACCACATGCTCACCGGTTTGCCACATGATGTAGGCCTATGTACTGAACAAGAAACCACCAAAAATTTTAACCAGTCATCGTTCTCACAACACTGAGGACCAGTCATTCGAAATGACTTCTCCATGCATTTTATGCATTGGTAAAAGCACTATGATGAAAAGTGTGATATGTTTTCAGGTATCTCCTATACTAATAGAGCCACATGCTCACCGGTTTTGCCACATGATGTAGGCCTATGGACTGAACAAGAAACCACCAAAAATTTTAACCAGTCATCGTTCTCACAACACTGAGGACCAGTCATTCGAAATGACTTCTCCATGCATTTTATGCATTGGTAAAAGCACTATGATGAAAAGTGTGATATGTTTTCAGGTATCTCCTATACTAATAGAGCCACATGCTCACCGGTTTGCCACATGATGTAGGCCTATGGACTGAACAAGAAACCACCAAAAATTTTAACCAGTCATCGTTCTCACAACACTGAGGACCAGTCATTCGAAATGACTTCTCCATGCATTTTATGCATTGGTAAAAGCACTATGATGAAAAGTGTGATATGTTTTCAGGTATCTCCTATACTAATAGAGCCACATGCTCACCGGTTTGCCACATGATGTAGGCCTATGGACTGAACAAGAAACCACCAAAAATTTTAACCAGTCATCGTTCTCACAACACTGAGGACCAGTCATTCGAAATGACTTCTCCATGCATTTTATGCATTGGTAAAAGCACTATGATGAAAAGTGTGATATGTTTTCAGGTATCTCCTATACTAATAGAGCCACATGCTCACCGGTTTGCCACATGATGTAGGCCTATGGACTGAACAAGAAACCACCAAAAATTTTAACCAGTCATCGTTCTCACAACACTGAGGACCAGTCATTCGAAATGACTTCTCCATGCATTTTATGCATTGGTAAAAGCACTATGATGAAAAGTGTGATATGTTTTCAGGTATCTCCTATACTAATAGAGCCACATGCTCACCTGTTTGCCACATGATGTAGGCCTATGGACTGAACAAGAAACCACCAAAAATTTTAACCAGTCATCGTTCTCACAACACTGAGGACCAGTCATTCGAAATGACTTCTCCATGCATTTTATGCATTGGTAAAAGCACTATGATGAAAAGTGTGATATGTTTTCAGGTATCTCCCATACTAATAGAGCCACATGCTCACCGGTTTGCCACATGATGTAGGCCTATGGACTGAACAAGAAACCACCAAAATTTTAACCAGTCATCGTTCTCACAACACTGAGGACCAGTCATTCGAAATGACTTCTCCATGCATTTTATGCATTGGTAAAAGCAATATGATGAAAAGTGTGATATGTTTTCAGGTATCTCCTATACTAATAGAGCCACATGCTCACCGGTTTGCCACATGATGTAGGCCCATGGACTGAACAAGAAACCACCAAAAATTTTAACCAGTCATCGTTCTCACAACACTGAGGACCAGTCATTCGAAATGACTTCTCCATGCATTTTATGCATTGGTAAAAGCACTATGATGAAAAGTGTGATATGTTTTCAGGTATCTCCTATACTAATAGAGTCACATGCTCACCGGTTTGCCACATGATGTAGGCCCATGGACTGAACAAGAAACCACCAAAAATTTTAACCCAGTCATCGTTCTCACAACACTGAGGACCAGTCATTCGAATTGACTTCTCCATGCATTTTATGCATTGGTAAAAGCACTATGATGAAAAGTGTGATATGTTTTCAGGTTTCTCCTATACTAATAGAGCCACATGCTCACCGGTTTGCCACATGATGTAGGCCTATGGACTGAACAAGAAACCACCAAAATTTTAGCCAGTCATCGTTCTCACAACACTGAGGACCAGTCATTCGAAATGACTTCTCCATGCATTTTATGCATTGGTAAAAGCACTATGATGAAAAGTGTGATGTTTTCAGGTATCTCCTATACTAATAGAGCCACATGCTCACCGGTTTGCCACATGATGTAGGCCTATGGACTGAACAAGAAACCACCAAAAATTTTAACCAGTCATCGTTCTCACAACACTGAGGACCAGTCATTCGAAATGACTTCTCCATGCATTTTATGCATTGGTAAAAGCACTATGATGAAAAGTGTGATATGTTTTCAGGTATCTCCTATACTAATAGAGCCACATGCTCACCGGTTTGCCACATGATGTAGGCCTATGGACTAAACAAGAAACCACCAAAAATTTTAACCAGTCATCGTTCCTCACAACACTGAGGACCAGTCATTCGAAATGACTTCTCCATGCATTTTCTGCATTGGTAAAAGCACTATGATGAAAAGTGTGATATGTTTTCAGGTATCTCCTATACTAATAGAGCCACATGCTCACCGGTTTGCCACATGATGTAGGCCTATGGACTGAACAAGAAACCACCAAAAATTTTAACCAGTCATCGTTCTCACAACACTGAGGACCAGTCATTCGAAATGACTTCTCCATGCATTTTATGCATTGGTAAAAGCACTATGATGAAAAGTGTGATATGTTTTCAGGTATCTCCTATACTAATAGAGCCACATGCTCACCGGTTTGCCACATGACGTAGGCATATGGACTGAACAAGAAACCACCAAAAATTTTAACCAGTCATCGTTCTCACAACACTGAGGACCAGTCATTCGAAATGACTTCTCCATGCATTTTATGCATTGGTAAAAGCACTATGATGAAAAGTGTGATATGTTTTCAGGTATCTCCTATACTAATAGAGCCACATGCTCACCGGTTTGCCACATGATGTAGGCATATGGACTGAACAAGAAACCACCAAAATTTTAACCAGTCATCGTTCTCACAACACTGAGGACCAGTCATTCGAAATGACTTCTCCATGCATTTTATGCATTGGTAAAAGCACTATGATGAAAAGTGTGATATGTTTTCAGGTATCTCCTATACTAATAGAGCCACATTGCTCACCAGTTTGCCACATGATGTAGGCCTATGGACTGAACAAGAAACCACCAAAAATTTTAACCAGTCATCGTTCTCACAACACTGAGGACCAGTCATTCGAAATGACTTCTCCATGCATTTTATGCATTGGTAAAAAGCACTATGATGAAAAGTGTGATATGTTTTCAGGTATCTCCTATACTAATAGAGCCACATGCTCACCGGTTTGCCACATGATGTAGGCCTATGGACTGAACAAGAAACCACCAAAAATTTTAACCAGTCATCGTTCTCACAACACTGAGGACCAGTCATTCGAAATGACTTCTCCATGCATTTTATGCATTGGTAAAAGGACTATGATGAAAAGTGTGATATGTTTTCAGGTATCTCCTATACTAATAGAGCCACATGCTCACCGGTTTGCCACATGATGTAGGCCTATGGACTGAACAAGAAACCACCAAAAATTTTAACCAGTCATCGTTCTCACAACACTGAGGACCAGTCATTCGAAATGACTTCTCCATGCATTTTATGCATTGGTAAAAGCACTATGATGAAAAGTGTGATATGTTTTCAGTTATCTCCTATACTAATAGAGCCACATGCTCACCGGTTTGCCACATGATGTAGGCCCATGGACTGAACAAGAAACCACCAAAAATTTTAACCAGTCATCGTTCTCACAACACTGAGGACCAGTCATTCGAAATGACTTCTCCATGCATTTTATGCAGTGGTAAAAGCACTATGATGAAAAGTGTGATATGTTTTCAGGTATCTCCTATACTAATAGAGTCACATGCTCACCGGTTTGCCACATGATGTAGGCCCATGGACTGAACAAGAAACCACCAAAAATTTTAACCAGTCATCGTTCTCACAACACTGAGGACCAGTCATTCGAATTGACTTCTCCATGCATTTTATGCATTGGTAAAAGCACTATGATGAAAAGTGTGATATGTTTTCAGGTATCTCCTATACTAATAGAGCCACATGCTCACCGGTTTGCCACATGATGTAGGCCTATGGACTGAACAAGAAACCACCAAAATTTTAACCAGTCATCGTTCTCACAACACTGAGGACCAGTCATTCGAAATGACTTCTCCATGCATTTTATGCATTGGTAAAAGCACTATGATGAAAAGTGTGATATGTTTTCAGGTATCTCCTATACTAATAGAGCCACATGCTCACCGGTTTGCCACATGATGTAGGCCTATGGACTGAACAAGAAACCACCAAAAATTTTAACCAGTCATCGTTCTCACAACACTGAGGACCAGTCATTCGAAATGACTTCTCCATGCATTTTATGCATTGGTAAAAGCACTATGATGAAAAGTGTGATATGTTTTCAGTTATCTCCTATACTAATAGAGCCACATGCTCACCGGTTTGCCACATGATGTAGGCCCATGGACTGAACAAGAAACCACCAAAAATTTTAACCAGTCATCGTTCTCACAACACTGAGGACCAGTCATTCGAAATGACTTCTCCATGCATTTTATGCATTGGTAAAAGCACTATGATGAAAAGTGTGATATGTTTTCAGGTATCTCCTATACTAATAGAGTCACATGCTCACCGGTTTGCCACATGATGTAGGCCCATGGACTGAACAAGAAACCACCAAAAATTTTAACCAGTCATCGTTCTCACAACACTGAGGACCAGTCATTCGAATTGACTTCTCCATGCATTTTATGCATTGGTAAAAGCACTATGATGAAAAGTGTGATATGTTTTCAGGTATCTCCTATACTAATAGAGCCACATGCTCACCGGTTTGCCACATGATGTAGGCCTATGGACTGAACAAGAAACCACCAAAATTTTAACCAGTCATCGTTCTCTACAACACTGAGGACCAGTCATTCGAAATGACTTCTCCATGCATTTTATGCATTGGTAAAAGCACTATGATGAAAAGTGTGATATGTTTTCAGGTATCTCCTATACTAATAGAGCCACATGCTCACCGGTTTGCCACATGATGTAGGCCTATGGACTGAACAAGAAACCACCAAAAATTTTAACCAGTCATCGTTCTCACAACACTGAGGACCAGTCATTCGAAATGACTTCTCCATGCATTTTATGCATTGGTAAAAGCACTATGATGAAAAGTGTGATATGTTTTCAGGTATCTCCTATACTAATAGAGCCACATGCTCACCCGTTTTGCCACATGATGTAGGCCTATGGACTGAACAAGAAACCACCAAAAATTTTAACCAGTCATCGTTCTCACAACACTGAGGACCAGTCATTCGAAATGACTTCTCCATGCCATTTTCTGCATTGGTAAAAGCACTATGATGAAAAAGTGTGATATGTTTTCAGGTATCTCCTATACTAATAGAGCCACATGCTCACCGTTTTGCCACATGATGTCTATGGACTGAACAAGAAACCACCAAAAATTTTAACCAGTCATCGTTCTCACAACACTGAGGACCAGTCATTCGAAATGACTTCTCCATGCATTTTATGCATTGGTAAAAGCACTATGATGAAAAGTGTGATATGTTTTCAGGTATCTCCTATACTAATAGAGCCACATGCTCACCGGTTTGCCACATGATGTAGGCATATGGACTGAACAAGAAACCACCAAAAATTTTAACCAGTCATCGTTCTCACAACACTGAGGACCAGTCATTCGAAATGACTTCTCCATGCATTTTATGCATTGGTAAAAGCACTATGATGAAAAGTGTGATATGTTTTCAGGTATCTCCTATACTAATAGAGCCACATGCTCACCGGTTTGCCACATGATGTAGGCATATGGACTGAACAAGAAACCACCAAAAATTTTAACCAGTCATCGTTCTCACAACACTGAGGACCAGTCATTCGAAATGACTTCTCCATGCATTTTATGCATTGGTAAAAGCACTATGATGAAAAGTGTGATATGTTTTCAGGTATCTCCTATACTAATAGAGTCACATGCTCACCGGTTTGCCACATGATGTAGGCCCATGGACTGAACAAGAAACCACCAAAAATTTTAACCAGTCATCGTTCTCACAACACTGAGGACCAGTCATTCGAATTGACTTCTCCATGCATTTTATGCATTGGTAAAAGCACTATGATGAAAAGTGTGATATGTTTTCAGGTATCTCCTATACTAATAGAGCCACATGCTCACCGGTTTGCCACATGATGTAGGCCTATGGACTGAACAAGAAACCACCAAAATTTTAACCAGTCATCGTTCTCACAACACTGAGGACCAGTCATTCGAAATGACTTCTCCATGCATTTTATGCATTGGTAAAAGCACTATGATGAAAAGTGTGATATGTTTTCAGGTATCTCCTATACTAATAGAGCCACATGCTCACCGGTTTGCCACATGATGTAGGCCTGTGGACTGAACAAGAAACCACCAAAAATTTTAACCAGTCATCGTTCTCACAACACTGAGGACCAGTCATTCAAAATGACTTCTCCATGCATTTTATGCATTGGTAAAAGCACTATGATGAAAAGTGTGATATGTTTTCAGTTATCTCCTATACTAATAGAGCCACATGCTCACCGGTTTGCCACATGATGTAGGCCCATGGACTGAACAAGAAACCACCAAAAATTTTAACCAGTCATCGTTCTCACAACACTGAGGACCAGTCATTCGAAATGACTTCTCCATGCATTTTATGCATTGGTAAAAGCACTATGATGAAATGTGTGATATGTTTTCAGGTATCTCCTATACTAATAGAGTCACATGCTCACCGGTTTGCCACATGATGTAGGCCCATGGACTGAACAAGAAACCACCAAAAATTTTAACCAGTCATCGTTCTCACAACACTGAGGACCAGTCATTCGAATTGACTTCTCCATGCATTTTATGCATTGGTAATAGCACTATGATGAAAAGTGTGATATGTTTTCAGGTATCTCCTATACTAATAGAGCCACATGCTCACCGGTTTGCCACATGATGTAGGCCTATGGACTGAACAAGAAACCACCAAAATTTTAACCAGTCATCGTTCTCACAACACTGAGGACCAGTCATTCGAAATGACTTCTCCATGCATTTTATGCATTGGTAAAAGCACTATGATGAAAAGTGTGATATGTTTTCAGGTATCTCCTATACTAATAGAGCCACATGCTCACCGGTTTGCCACATGATGTAGGCCTATGGACTGAACAAGAAACCACCAAAAATGTTAACCAGTCATCGTTCTCACAACACTGAGGACCAGTCATTCGAAATGACTTCTCCATGCATTTTATGCATTGGTAAAAGCACTATGATGAAAAGTGTGATATGTTTTCAGGTATCTCCTATACTAATAGAGCCACATGCTCACCGGTTTGCCACATGATGTAGGCCTATGGACTGAACAAGAAACCACCAAAAATTTTAACCAGTCATCGTTCTCACAACACTGAGGACCAGTCATTCGAAATGACTTCTCCATGCATTTTCTGCATTGGTAAAAGCACTATGATGAAAAGTGTGATATGTTTTCAGGTATCTCCTATACTAATAGAGCCACATGCTCACCGGTTTGCCACATGATGTAGGCCTATGGACTGAACAAGAAACCACCAAAAATTTTAACCAGTCATCGTTCTCACAACACTGAGGACCAGTCATTCGAAATGACTTCTCCATGCATTTTATGCATTGGTAAAAGCACTATGATGAAAAGTGTGATATGTTTTCAGGTATATCCTATACTAATAGAGCCACATGCTCACCAGTTTGCCACATGATGTAGGCATATGGACTGAACAAGAAACCACCAAAAATTTTAACCAGTCATCGTTCTCACAACACTGAGGACCAGTCATTCGAAATGACTTCTCCATGCATTTTATGCATTGGTAAAAGCACTATGATGAAAAGTGTGATATGTTTTCAGGTATCTCCTATACTAATAGAGCCACATGCTCACCGGTTTGCCACATGATGTAGGCATATGGACTGAACAAGAAACCACCAAAAATTTTAACCAGTCATCGTTCTCACAACACTGAGGACCAGTCATTCGAAATGACTTCTCCATGCATTTTATGCATTGGTAAAAGCACTATGATGAAAAGTGTGATATGTTTTCAGGAATCTCCTATACTAATAGAGCCACATGCTCACCGGTTTGCCACATGATGTAGGCCTATGGACTGAACAAGAAACCACCAAAAATTTTAACCAGTCATCGTTCTCACAACACTGAGGACCAGTCATTCGAAATGACTTCTCCATGCATTTTATGCATTGGTAAAAGCACTATGATGAAAAGTGTGATATGTTTTCAGGTATCTCCTATACCAATAGAGCCACATGCTCACCGGTTTGCCACATGATGTAGGCCTATGGACTGAACAAGAAACCACCAAAAATTTTAACCAGTCATCGTTCTCACAACACTGAGGACCAGTCATTCGAAATGACTTCTCCATGCATTTTATGCATTGGTAAAAGCACTATGATGAAAAGTGTGATATGTTTTCAGGTATCTCCTATACTAATAGAGTCACATGCTCACCGGTTTGCCACATGATGTAGGCCCATGGACTGAACAAGAAACCACCAAAAATTTTAACCAGTCATCGTTCTCACAACACTGAGGACCAGTCATTCGAATTGACTTCTCCATGCATTTTATGCATTGGTAAAAGCACTATGATGAAAAGTGTGATATGTTTTCAGGTATCTCCTATACTAATAGAGCCACATGCTCACCGGTTTGCCACATGATGTAGGCCTATGGACTGAACAAGAAACCACCAAAATTTTAACCAGTCATCGTTCTCACAACACTGAGGACCAGTCATTCGAAATGACTTCTCCATGCATTTTATGCATTGGTAAAAGCACTATGATGAAAAGTGTGATATGTTTTCAGGTATCTCCTATACTAATAGAGCCACATGCTCACCGGTTTGCCACATGATGTAGGCCTATGGACTGAACAAGAAACCACCAAAAATTTTAACCAGTCATCGTTCTCACAACACTGAGGACCAGTCATTCGAAATGACTTCTCCATGCATTTTATGCATTGGTAAAAGCACTATGATGAAAAGTGTGATATGTTTTCAGGTATCTCCTATACTAATAGAGCCACATGCTCACCGGTTTGCCACATGATGTAGGCCTATGGACTGAACAAGAAACCACCAAAAATTTTAACCAGTCATCGTTCTCACAACACTGAGGACCAGTCATTCGAAATGACTTCTCCATGCATTTTCTGCATTGGTAAAAGCACTATGATGAAAAGTGTGATATGTTTTCAGGTATCTCCTATACTAATAGAGCCACATGCTCACCGGTTTGCCAAATGATGTAGGCCTATGGACTGAACAAGAAACCACCAAAAATTTTAACCAGTCATCGTTCTCACAACACTGAGGACCAGTCATTCGAAATGACTTCTCCATGCATTTTATGCATTGGTAAAAGCACTATGATGAAAAGTGTGATATGTTTTCAGGTATCTCCTATACTAATAGAGCCACATGCTCACCGGTTTGCCACATGATGTAGGCATATGGACTGAACAAGAAACCACCAAAAATTTTAACCAGTCATCGTTCTCACAACACTGAGGACCAGTCATTCGAAATGACTTCTCCATGCATTTTATGCATTGGTAAAAGCACTATGATGAAAAGTGTGATATGTTTTCAGGTATCTCCTATACTAATAGAGCCACATGCTCACCGGTTTGCCACATGATGTAGGCATATGGACTGAACAAGAAACCACCAAAAATTTTAACCAGTCATCGTTCTCACAACACTGAGGACCAGTCATTCGAAATGACTTCTCCATGCATTTTATGCATTGGTAAAAGCACTATGATGAAAAGTGTGATATGTTTTCAGGTATCTCCTATACTAATAGAGCCACATGCTCACCGGTTTGCCACATGATGTAGGCCTATGGACTGAACAAGAAACCACCAAAAATTTTAACCAGTCATCGTTCTCACAACACTGAGTACCAGTCATTCGAAATGACTTCTCCATGCATTTTATGCATTGGTAAAAGCACTATGATGAAAAGTGTGATATGTTTTCAGGTATCTCCTATACTAATAGAGCCACATGCTCACCGGTTTGCCACATGATGTAGGCCTATGGACTGAACAAGAAACCACCAAAAATTTTAACCAGTCATCGTTCTCACAACACTGAGGACCAGTCATTCGAAATGACTTCTCCATGCATTTTATGCATTGGTAAAAGCACTATGATGAAAAGTGTGATATGTTTTCAGGTATCTCCTATACTAATAGAGCCACATGCTCACCGGTTTGCCACATGATGTAGGCCTATGGACTGAACAAGAAACCACCAAAAATTTTAACCAGTCATCGTTCTCACAACACTGAGGACCAGTCATTCGAAATGACTTCTCCATGCATTTTATGCATTGGTAAAAGCACTATGATGAAAAGTGTGATATGTTTTCAGGTATCTCCTATACTAATAGAACCACATGCTCACCGGTTTGCCACATGATGTAGGCCTATGGACTGAACAAGAAACCACCAAAAATTTTAACCAGTCATCGTTCTCACAACACTGAGGACCAGTCATTCGAAATGACTTCTCCATGCATTTTATGCATTGGTAAAAGCACTATGATGAAAAGTGTGATATGTTTTCAGTTATCTCCTATACTAATAGAGCCACATGCTCACCGGTTTACCACATGATGTAGGCCCATGGACTGAACAAGAAACCACCAAAAATTTTAACCAGTCATCGTTCTCACAACACTGAGGACCAGTCATTCGAAATGACTTCTCCATGCATTTTATGCATTGGTAAAAGCACTATGATGAAAAGTGTGATATGTTTTCAGGTATCTCCTATACTAATAGAGTCACATGCTCACCGGTTTGCCACATGATGTAGGCCCATGGACTGAACAAGAAACCACCAAAAATTTTAACCAGTCATCGTTCTGACAACACTGAGGACCAGTCATTCGAATTGACTTCTCCATGCATTTTATGCATTGGTAAAAGCACTATGATGAAAAGTGTGATATGTTTTCAGGTATTTCCTATACTAATAGAGCCACATGCTCACCGGTTTGCCACATGATGTAGGCCTATGGACTGAACAAGAAACCTCCAAAAATTTTAACCAGTCATCGTTCTCACAACACTGAGGACCAGTCATTCGAAATGACTTCTCCATGCATTTTATGCATTGGTAAAAGCACTATGATGAAAAGTGTGATATGTTTTCAGGTATCTCCTATACTAATAGAGCCACATGCTCACCGGTTTGCCACATGATGTAGGCCTATGGACTGAACAAGAAACCACCAAAAATTTTAACCAGTCATCGTTCTCACAACACTGAGGACCAGTCATTCGAAATGACTTCTCCATGCATTTTATGCATTGGTAAAAGCACTATGATGAAATGTGTGATATGTTTTCAGGTATCTCCTATACTAATAGAGCCACATGCTCACCGGTTTGCCACATGATGTAGGCCTATGGACTGAACAAGAAACCACCAAAAATTTTAACCAGTCATCGTTCTCACAACACTGAGGACCAGTCATTCGAAATGACTTCTCCATGCATTTTATGCATTGGTAAAAGCACTATGATGAAAAGTGTGATATGTTTTCAGGTATCTCCTATACTAATAGAGTCACATGCTCACCGGTTTGCCACATGATGTAGGCCCATGGACTGAACAAGAAACCACCAAAAATTTTAACCAGTCATCGTTCTCACAACACTGAGGACCAGTCATTCGAATTGACTTTTCCATGCATTTTATGCATTGGTAAAAGCACTATGATGAAAAGTGTGATATGTTTTCAGGTATCTCCTATACTAATAGAGCCACATGCTCACCGGTTTGCCACATGATGTAGGCCTATGGACTGAACAAGAAACCACCAAAATTTTAACCAGTCATCGTTCTCACAACACTGAGGACCAGTCATTCGAAATGACTTCTCCATGCATTTTATGCATTGGTAAAAGCACTATGATGAAAAGTGTGATATGTTTTCAGGTATCTCCTATACTAATAGAGCCACATGCTCACCGGTTTGCCACATGATGTAGGCCTATGGACTGAACAAGAAACCACCAAAAATTTTAACCAGTCATCGTTCTCACAACACTGAGGACCAGTCATTCGAAATGACTTCTCCATGCATTTTATGCATTGGTAAAAGCACTATGATGAAAAGTGTGATATGTTTTCAGGTATCTCCTATACTAATAGAGCCACATGCTCACCGGTTTGCCACATGATGTAGGCCTATGGACTGAACAAGAAACCACCAAAAATTTTAACCAGTCATCGTTCTCACAACACTGAGGACCAGTCATTCGAAATGACTTCTCCATGCATTTTCTGCATTGGTAAAAGCACTCTGATGAAAAGTGTGATATGTTTTCAGGTATCTCCTATACTAATAGAGCCACATGCTCACCGGTTTGCCAAATGATGTAGGCCTATGGACTGAACAAGAAACCACCAAAAATTTTAACCAGTCATCGTTCTCACAACACTGAGGACCAGTCATTCGAAATGACTTCTCCATGCATTTTATGCATTGGTAAAAGCACTATGATGAAAAGTGTGATATGTTTTCAGGTATCTCCTATACTAATAGAGCCACATGCTCACCGGTTTGCCACATGATGTAGGCATATGGACTGAACAAGAAACCACCAAAAATTTTAACCAGTCATCGTTCTCACAACACTGAGGACCAGTCATTCGAAATGACTTCTCCATGCATTTTATGCATTGGTAAAAGCACTATGATGAAAAGTGTGATATGTTTTCAGGTATCTCTTATACTAATAGAGCCACATGCTCACCGGTTTGCCACATGATGTAGGCCTATGGACTGAACAAGAAACCACCAAAAATTTTAACCAGTCATCGTTCTCACAACACTGAGGACCAGTCATTCGAAATGACTTCTCCATGCATTTTATGCATTGGTAAAAGCACTATGATGAAAAGTGTGATATGTTTTCAGGTATCTCCTATACTAATAGAGCCACATGCTCACCGGTTTGCCACATGATGTAGGCCTATGGACTGAACAAGAAACCACCAAAAATTTTAACCAGTCATCGTTCTCACAACACTGAGGACCAGTCATTCGAAATGACTTCTCCATGCATTTTATGCATTGGTAAAAGCACTATGATGAAAAGTGTGATATGTTTTCAGGTATCTCCTATACTAATAGAGCCACATGCTCACCGGTTTGCCACATGATGTAGGCCTATGGACTGAACAAGAAACCACCAAAAATTTTAACCAGTCATCGTTCTCACAACACTGAGGACCAGTCATTCGAAATGACTTCTCCATGCATTTTATGCATTGGTAAAAGCACTATGATGAAAAGTGTGATATGTTTTCAGGTATCTCCTATACTAATAGAGCCACATGCTCACCGGTTTGCCACATGATGTAGGCCCATGGACTGAACAAGAAACCACCAAAAATTTTAACCAGTCATCGTTCTCACAACACTGAGGACCAGTCATTCGAAATGACTTCTCCATGCATTTTATGCATTGGTAAAAGCACTATGATGAAAAGTGTGATATGTTTTCAGGTATCTCCTATACTAATAGAGCCACATGCTCACCGGTTTGCCACATGATGTAGGCCTATGGACTGAACAAGAAACCACCAAAAATTTTAACCAGTCATCGTTCTCACAACACTGAGGACCAGTCATTCGAAATGACTTCTCCATGCATTTTATGCATTGGTAAAAGCACTATGATGAAAAGTGTGATATGTTTTCAGGTATCTCCTATACTAATAGAACCACATGCTCACCGGTTTGCCACATGATGTAGGCCTATGGACTGAACAAGAAACCACCAAAAATTTTAACCAGTCATCGTTCTCACAACACTGAGGACCAGTCATTCGAAATGACTTCTCCATGCATTTTATGCATTGGTAAAAGCACTATGATGAAAAGTGTGATATGTTTTCAGGTATCTCCTATACTAATAGAGCCACATGCTCACCGGTTTGCCACATGATGTAGGCCTATGGACTGAACAAGAAACCACTAAAAATTTTAACCAGTCATCGTTCTCACAACACTGAGGACCAGTCATTCGAAATGACTTCTCCATGCATTTTATGCATTGGTAAAAGCACTATGATGAAAAGTGTGATATGTTTTCAGTTATCTCCTATACTAATAGAGCCACATGCTCACCGGTTTACCACATGATGTAGGCCCATGGACTGAACAAGAAACCACCAAAAATTTTAACCAGTCATCGTTCTCACAACACTGAGGACCAGTCATTCGAAATGACTTCTCCATGCATTTTATGCATTGGTAAAAGCACTATGATGAAAAGTGTGATATGTTTTCAGGTATCTCCTAAACTAATAGAGTCACATGCTCACCGGTTTGCCACATGATGTAGGCCCATGGACTGAACAAGAAACCACCAAAAATTTTAACCAGTCATCGTTCTCACAACACTGAGGACCAGTCATTCGAATTGACTTCTCCATGCATTTTATGCATTGGTAAAAGCACTATGATGAAAAGTGTGATATGTTTTCAGGTATTTCCTATACTAATAGAGCCACATGCTCACCGGTTTGCCACATGATGTAGGCCTATGGACTGAACAAGAAACCTCCAAAAATTTTAACCAGTCATCGTTCTCACAACACTGAGGACCAGTCATTCGAAATGACTTCTCCATGCATTTTATGCATTGGTAAAAGCACTATGATGAAAAGTGTGATATGTTTTCAGGTATCTCCTATACTAATAGAGCCACATGCTCACCGGTTTGCCACATGATGTAGGCCTATGGACTGAACAAGAAACCACCAAAAATTTTAACCAGTCATCGTTCTCACAACACTGAGGACCAGTCATTCGAAATGACTTCTCCATGCATTTTATGCATTGGTAAAAGCACTATGATGAAAAGTGTGATGTTTTCAGGTATCTCCTATACTAATAGAGCCACATGCTCACCGGTTTGCCACATGATGTAGGCCTATGGACTGAACAAGAAACCACCAAAAATTTTAACCAGTCATCGTTCTCACAACACTGAGGACCAGTCATTCGAAATGACTTCTCCATGCATTTTATGCATTGGTAAAAGCACTATGATGAAAAGTGTGATATGTTTTCAGGTATCTCCTATACTAATAGAGCCACATGCTCACCGGTTTGCCACATGATGTAGGCCTATGGACTGAACAAGAAACCACCAAAAATTTTAACCAGTCATCGTTCTCACAACACTGAGGACCAGTCATTCGAAATGACTTCTCCATGCATTTTATGCATTGGTAAAAGCACTATGATGAAAAGTGTGATATGTTTTCAGGTATCTCCTATACTAATAGAGCCACATGCTCACCGGTTTGCCACATGATGTAGGCCTATGGACTGAACAAGAAACCACCAAAAATTTTAACCAGTCATCGTTCTCACAACACTGAGGACCAGTCATTCGAAATGACTTCTCCATGCATTTTATGCATTGGTAAAAGCACTATGATGAAAAGTGTGATATGTTTTCAGGTATCTCCTATACTAATAGAGCCACATGCTCACCGGTTTGCCACATGATGTAGGCCTATGGACTGAACAAGAAACCACCAAAAATTTTAACCAGTCATCGTTCTCACAACACTGAGGACCAGTCATTCGAAATGACTTCTCCATGCATTTTATGCATTGGTAAAAGCACTATGATGAAAAGTGTGATATGTTTTCAGGTATCTCCTATACTAATAGAACCACATGCTCACCGGTTTGCCACATGATGTAGGCCTATGGACTGAACAAGAAACCACCAAAAATTTTAACCAGTCATCGTTTTCACAACACTGAGGACCAGTCATTCGAAATGACTTCTCCATGCATTTTATGCATTGGTAAAAGCACTATGATGAAAAGTGTGATATGTTTTCAGGTATCTCCTATACTAATAGAGCCACATGCTCACCGGTTTGCCACATGATGTAGGCCTATGGACTGAACAAGAAACCACCAAAAATTTTAACCAGTCATCGTTCTCACAACACTGAGGACCAGTCATTCGAAATGACTTCTCCATGCATTTTATGCATTGGTAAAAGCACTATGATGAAAAGTGTGATATGTTTTCAGGTATCTCCTATACTAATAGAGCCACATGCTCACCTGTTTGCCACATGATGTAGGCCTATGGACTGAACAAGAAACCACCAAAAATTTTAACCAGTCATCGTTCTCACAACACTGAGGACCAGTCATTCGAAATGACTTCTCCATGCATTTTATGCATTGGTAAAAGCACTATGATGAAAAGTGTGATATGTTTTCAGGTATCTCCTATACTAATAGAGCCACATGCTCACCGGTTTGCCACATGATGTAGGCCTATGGACTGAACAAGAAACCACCAAAAATTTTAACCAGTCATCGTTCTCACAACACTGAGGACCAGTCATTCGAAATGACTTCTCCATGCATTTTATGCATTGGTAAAAGCACTATGATGAAAAGTGTGATATGTTTTCAGGTATATCCTATACTAATAGAGCCACATGCTCACCGGTTTGCCACATGATGTAGGCCCATGGACTGAACAAGAAACCACCAAAAATTTTAACCAGTCATCGTTCTCACAACACTGAGGACCAGTCATTCGAAATTACTTCTCCATGCATTTTATGCATTGGTAAAAGCACTATGATGAAAAGTGTGATATGTTTTCAGGTATCTCCTATACTAATAGAGTCACATGCTCACCGGTTTGCCACATGATGTAGGCCCATGGACTGAACAAGAAACCACCAAAAATTTTAACCAGTCATCGTTCTCACAACACTGAGGACCAGTCATTCGAATTGACTTCTCCATGCATTTTATGCATTGGTAAAAGCACTATGATGAAAAGTGTGATATGTTTTCAGGTATCTCCTATACTAATAGAGCCACATGCTCACCGGTTTGCCACATGATGTAGGCCTATGGACTGAACAAGAAACCACCAAAATTTTAACCAGTCATCGTTCTCACAACACTGAGGACCAGTCATTCGAAATGACTTCTCCATGCATTTTATGCATTGGTAAAAGCACTATGATGAAAAGTGTGATATGTTTTCAGGTATCTCCTATACTAATAGAGCCACATGCTCACCGGTTTGCCACATGATGTAGGCCTATGGACTGAACAAGAAACCACCAAAAATTTTAACCAGTCATCGTTCTCACAACACTGAGGACCAGTCATTCGAAATGACTTCTCCATGCATTTAATGCATTGGTAAAAGCACTATGATGAAAAGTGTGATATGTTTTCAGGTATCTCACATACTAATAGAGCCACATGCTCACCGGTTTGCCACATGATGTAGGCCTATGGACTGAACAAGAAACCACCAAAAATTTTAACCAGTCATCGTTCTCACAACACTGAGGACCAGTCATTCGAAATGACTTCTCCATGCATTTTATGCATTGGTAAAAGCACTATGATGAAAAGTGTGATATGTTTTCAGGTATCTCCTATACTAATAGAGCCACATGCTCACCGGTTTGCCACATGATGTAGGCCCATGGACTGAACAAGAAACCACCAAAAATTTTAACCAGTCATCGTTCTCACAACACTGAGGACCAGTCATTCGAAATGACTTCTCCATGCATTTTATGCATTGGTAAAAGCACTATGATGAAAAGTGTGATATGTTTTCAGGTATCTCCTATACTAATAGAGTCACATGCTCACCGGTTTGCCACATGATGTAGGCCCATGGACTGAACAAGAAACCACCAAAAATTTTAACCAGTCATTGTTCTCACAACACTGAGGACCAGTCATTCGAATTGACTTCTCCATGCATTTTATGCATTGGTAAAAGCACTATGATGAAAAGTGTGATATGTTTTCAGGTATCTCCTATACTAATAGAGCCACATGCTCACCGGTTTGCCACATGATGTAGGCCTATGGACTGAACAAGAAACCACCAAAATTTTAGCCAGTCATCGTTCTCACAACACTGAGGACCAGTCATTCGAAATGACTTCTCCATGCATTTTATGCATTGGTAAAAGCACTATGATGAAAAGTGTGATATGTTTTCAGGTATCTCCTATACTAATAGAGCCACATGCTCACCGGTTTGCCACATGATGTAGGCCTATGGACTGAACAAGAAACCACCAAAAATTTTAACCAGTCATCGTTCTCACAACACTGAGGACCAGTCATTCGAAATGACTTCTCCATGCATTTTATGCATTGGTAAAAGCACTATGATGAAAAGTGTGATATGTTTTCAGGTATCTCCTATACTAATAGAGCCACATGCTCACCGGTTTGCCACATGATGTAGGCCTATGGACTGAACAAGAAACCACCAAAAATTTTAACCAGTCATCGTTCTCACAACACTGAGGACCAGTCATTCGAAATGACTTCTCCATGCATTTTCTGCATTGGTAAAAGCACTATGATGAAAAGTGTGATATGTTTTCAGGTATCTCCTATACTAATAGAGCCACATGCTCACCGGTTTGCCACATGATGTAGGCCTATGGACTGAACAAGAAACCACCAAAAATTTTAACCAGTCATCGTTCTCACAACACTGAGGACCAGTCATTCGAAATGACTTCTCCATGCATTTTATGCATTGGTAAAAGCACTATGATGAAAAGTGTGATATGTTTTCAGGTATCTCATATACTAATAGAGCCACATGCTCACCGGTTTGCCACATGATGTAGGCATATGGACTGAACAAGAAACCACCAAAAATTTTAACCAGTCATCGTTCTCACAACACTGAGGACCAGTCATTCGAAATGACTTCTCCATGCATTTTATGCATTGGTAAAAGCACTATGATGAAAAGTGTGATATGTTTTCAGGTATCTCCTATACTAATAGAGCCACATGCTCACCGGTTTGCCACATGATGTAGGCCTATGGACTGAACAAGAAACCACCAAAAATTTTAACCAGTCATCGTTCTCACAACACTGAGGACCAGTCATTCGAAATGACTTCTCCATGCATTTTATGCATTGGTAAAAGCACTATGATGAAAAGTGTGATATGTTTTCAGGTATCTCCTATACTAATAGAGCCACATGCTCACCAGTTTGCCACATGATGTAGGCCTATGGACTGAACAAGAAACCACCAAAAATTTTAACCAGTCATCGTTCTCACAACACTGAGGACCAGTCATTCGAAATGACTTCTCCATGCATTTTATGCATTGGTAAAAGCACTATGATGAAAAGTGTGATATGTTTTCAGGTATCTCCTATACTAATAGAGCCACATGCTCACCGGTTTGCCACATGATGTAGGCCTATGGACTGAACAAGAAACCACCAAAAATTTTAACCAGTCATCGTTCTCACAACACTGAGGACCAGTCATTCGAAATGACTTCTCCATGCATTTTATGCATTGGTAAAAGCACTATGATGAAAAGTGTGATATGTTTTCAGGTATCTCCTATACTAATAGAGCCACATGCTCACCGGTTTGCCACATGATGTAGGCCCATGGACTGAACAAGAAACCACCAAAAATTTTAACCAGTCATCGTTCTCACAACACTGAGGACCAGTCATTCGAAATGACTTCTCCATGCATTTTATGCATTGGTAAAAGCACTATGATGAAAAGTGTGATATGTTTTCAGGTATCTCCTATACTAATAGAGCCACATGCTCACCGGTTTGCCACATGATGTAGGGCTATGGACTGAACAAGAAACCACCAAAAATTTTAACCAGTCATCGTTCTCACAACACTGAGGACCAGTCATTCGAAATGACTTCTCCATGCATTTTATGCATTGGTAAAAGCACTATGATGAAAAGTGTGATATGTTTTCAGGTATCTCCTATACTAATAGAGCCACATGCTCACCGGTTTGCCACATGATGTAGGCCTATGGACTGAACAAGAAACCACCAAAAATTTTAACCAGTCATCGTTCTCACAACACTGAGGACCAGTCATTCGAAATGACTTCTCCATGCATTTTATGCATTGGTAAAAGCACTATGATGAAAAGTGTGATATGTTTTCAGGTATCTCCTATACTAATAGAGCCACATGCTCACCGGTTTGCCACATGATGTAGGCCTATGGACTGAACAAGAAACCACCAAAAATTTTAACCAGTCATCGTTCTCACAACACTGAGGACCAGTCATTCGAAATGACTTCTCCATTCATTTTATGCATTGGTAAAAGCACTATGATGAAAAGTGTGATATGTTTTCAGGTATCTCCTATACTAATAGAGCCACATGCTCACCGGTTTGCCACATGATGTAGGCCTATGGACTGAACAAGAAACCACCAAAAATTTTAACCAGTCATCGTTCTCACAACACTGAGGACCAGTCATTCGAAATGACTTCTCCATGCATTTTATGCATTGGTAAAAGCACTATGATGAAAAGTGTGATATGTTTTCAGTTATCTCCTGTACTAATAGAGCCACATGCTCACCGGTTTGCCACATGATGTAGGCCCATGGACTGAACAAGAAACCACCAAAAATTTTAACCAGTCATCGTTCTCACAACACTGAGGACCAGTCATTCGAAATGACTTCTCCATGCATTTTATGCATTGGTAAAAGCACTATGATGAAAAGTGTGATATGTTTTCAGGTATCTCCTATACTAATAGAGTCACATGCTCACCGGTTTGCCACATGATGTAGGCCCATGGACTGAACAAGAAACCACCAAAAATTTTAACCAGTCATCGTTCTCACAACACTGAGGACCAGTCATTCGAATTGACTTCTCCATGCATTTTATGCATTGGTAAAAGCACTATGATGAAAAGTGTGATATGTTTTCAGGTATCTCCTATACTAATAGAGCCACATGCTCACCGGTTTGCCACATGATGTAGGCCTATGGACTGAACAAGAAACCACCAAAATTTTAACCAGTCATCGTTCTCACAACACTGAGGACCAGTCATTCGAAATGACTTCTCCATGCATTTTATGCATTGGTAAAAGCACTATGATGAAAAGTGTGATATGTTTTCAGGTATCTCCTATACTAATAGAGCCACATGCTCACCGGTTTGCCACATGATGTAGGCCTATGGACTGAACAAGAAACCACCAAAAATTTTAACCAGTCATCGTTCTCACAACACTGAGGACCAGTCATTCGAAATGACTTCTCCATGCATTTTATGCATTGGTAAAAGCACTATGATGAAAAGTGTGATATGTTTTCATTTATCTCCTATACTAATAGAGCCACATGCTCACCGGTTTGCCACATGATGTAGGCCCATGGACTGAACAAGAAACCACCAAAAATTTTAACCAGTCATCGTTCTCACAACACTGAGGACCAGTCATTCGAAATGACTTCTCCATGCATTTTATGCATTGGTAAAAGCACTATGATGAAAAGTGTGATATGTTTTCAGGTATCTCCTATACTAATAGAGTCACATGCTCACCGGTTTGCCACATGATGTAGGCCCATGGACTGAACAAGAAACCACCAAAAATTTTAACCAGTCATCGTTCTCACAACACTGAGGACCAGTCATTCGAATTGACTTCTCCATGCATTTTATGCATTGGTAAAAGCACTATGATGAAAAGTGTGATATGTTTTCAGGTATCTCCTATACTAATAGAGCCACATGCTCACCGGTTTGCCACATGATGTAGGCCTATGGACTGAACAAGAAACCACCAAAATTTTAACCAGTCATCGTTCTCACAACACTGAGGACCAGTCATTCGAAATGACTTCTCCATGCATTTTATGCATTGGTAAAAGCACTATGATGAAAAGTGTGATATGTTTTCAGGTATTTCCTATACTAATAGAGCCACATGCTCACTGGTTTGCCACATGATGTAGGCCTATGGACTGAACAAGAAACCACCAAAAATTTTAACCAGTCATCGTTCTCACAACACTGAGGACCAGTCATTCGAAATGACTTCTCCATGCATTTTATGCATTGGTAAAAGCACTATGATGAAAAGTGTGATATGTTTTCAGGTATCTCCTATACTAATAGAGCCACATGCTCACCGGTTTGCCACATGATGTAGGCCTATGGACTGAACAAGAAACCACCAAAAATTTTAACCAGTCATCGTTCTCACAACACTGAGGACCAGTCATTCGAAATGACTTCTCCATGCATTTTCTGCATTGGTAAAAGCACTATGATGAAAAGTGTGATATGTTTTCAGGTATCTCCTATACTAATAGAGCCACATGCTCACCGTTTTGCCACATGATGTAGGCCTATGGACTGAACAAGAAACCACCAAAAATTTTAACCAGTCATCGTTCTCACAACACTGAGGACCAGTCATTCGAAATGACTTCTCCATGCATTTTATGCATTGGTAAAAGCACTATGATGAAAAGTGTGATATGTTTTCAGGTATCTCCTATACTAATAGAGCCACATGCTCACCGGTTTGCCACATGATGTAGGCATATGGACTGAACAAGAAACCACCAAAAATTTTAACCAGTCATCGTTCTCACAACACTGAGGACCAGTCATTCGAAATGACTTCTCCATGCATTTTATGCATTGGTAAAAGCACTATGATGAAAAGTGTGATATGTTTTCAGGTATCTCCTATACTAATAGAGCCACATGCTCACCGGTTTGCCACATGATGTAGGCATATGGACTGAACAAGAAACCACCAAAAATTTTAACCAGTCATCGTTCTCACAACACTGAGGACCAGTCATTCGAAATGACTTCTCCATGCATTTTATGCATTGGTAAAAGCACTATGATGAAAAGTGTGATACGTTTTCAGGTATCTCCTATACTAATAGAGCCACATGCTCACCGGTTTGCCACATGATGTAGGCCTATGGACTGAACAAGAAACCACCAAAAATTTTAACCAGTCATCGTTCTCACAACACTGAGGACCAGTCATTCGAAATGACTTCTCCATGCATTTTATGCATTGGTAAAAGCACTATGATGAAAAGTGTGATATGTTTTCAGGTATCTCCTATACTAATAGAGCCACATGCTCACCGGTTTGCCACATGATGTAGGCCTATGGACTGAACAAGAAACCACCAAAAATTTTAACCAGTCATCGTTCTCACAACACTGAGGACCAGTCATTCGAAATGACTTCTCCATGCATTTTATGCATTGGTAAAAGCACTATGATGAAAAGTGTGATATGCTTTCAGGTATCTCCTATACTAATAGAGCCACATGCTCACCGGTTTGCCACATGATGTAGGCCTATGGACTGAACATGAAACCACCAAAAATTTTAACCAGTCATCGTTCTCACAACACTGAGGACCAGTCATTCGAAATGACTTCTCCATGCATTTTATGCATTGGTAAAAGCACTATGATGAAAAGTGTGATATGTTTTCAGGTATCTCCTATACTAATAGAGCCACATGCTCATCGGTTTGCCACATGATGTAGGCCTATGGACTGAACAAGAAACCACCAAAAATTTTAACCAGTCATCGTTCTCACAACACTGAGGACCAGTCATTCGAAATGACTTCTCCATGCATTTTATGCATTGGTAAAAGCACTATGATGAAAAGTGTGATATGTTTTCAGGTATCTCCTATACTAATAGAGCCACATGCTCACCGGTTTGCCACATGATGTAGGCCTATGGACTGAACAAGAAACCACCAAAAATTTTAACCAGTCATCGTTCTCACAACACTGAGGACCAGTCATTCGAAATGACTTCTCCATGCATTTTATGCATTGGTAAAAGCACTATGATGAAAAGTGTGATATGTTTTCAGTTATCTCCTATACTAATAGAGCCACATGCTCACCGGTTTGCCACATGATGTAGGCCCATGGACTGAACAAGAAACCACCAAAAATTTTAACCAGTCATCGTTCTCACAACACTGAGGACCAGTCATTCGAAATGACTTCTCCATGCATTTTATGCATTGGTAAAAGCACTATGATGAAAAGTGTGATATGTTTTCAGGTATCTCCTATACTAATAGAGTCACATGCTCACCGGTTTGCCACATGATGTAGGCCCATGGACTGAACAAGAAACCACCAAAAATTTTAACCAGTCATCGTTCTCACAACACTGAGGACCAGTCATTCGAATTGACTTCTCCATGCATTTTATGCATTGGTAAAAGCACTATGATGAAAAGTGTGATATGTTTTCAGGTATCTCCTATACTAATAGAGCCACATGCTCACCGGTTTGCCACATGATGTAGGCCTATGGACTGAACAAGAAACCACCAAAATTTTAACCAGTCATCGTTCTCACAACACTGAGGACCAGTCATTCGAAATGACTTCTCCATGCATTTTATGCATTGGTAAAAGCACTATGATGAAAAGTGTGATATGTTTTCAGGTATCTCCTATACTAATAGAGCCACATGCTCACCGGTTTGCCACATGATGTAGGCCTATGGACTGAACAAGAAACCACCAAAAATTTTAACCAGTCATCGTTCTCACAACACTGAGGACCAGTCATTCGAAATGACTTCTCCATGCATTTTATGCATTGGTAAAAGCACTATGATGAAAAGTGTGATATGTTTTCAGTTATCTCCTATACTAATAGAGCCACATGCTCACCACTGAGGACCAGTCATTCGAAATGACTTCTCCATGCATTTTATGCATTGGTAAAAGCACTATGATGAAATGTGTGATATGTTTTCAGGTATCTCCTATACTAATAGAGTCACATGCTCACCGGTTTGCCACATGATGTAGGCCCATGGACTGAACAAGAAACCACCAAAAATTTTAACCAGTCATCGTTCTCACAACACTGAGGACCAGTCATTCGAATTGACTTCTCCATGCATTTTATGCATTGGTAATAGCACTATGATGAAAAGTGTGATATGTTTTCAGGTATCTCCTATACTAATAGAGCCACATGCTCACCGGTTTGCCACATGATGTAGGCCTATGGACTGAACAAGAAACCACCAAAATTTTAACCAGTCATCGTTCTCACAACACTGAGGACCAGTCATTCGAAATGACTTCTCCATGCATTTTATGCATTGGTAAAAGCACTATGATGAAAAGTGATATGTTTTCAGGTATCTCCTATACTAATAGAGCCACATGCTCACCGGTTTGCCACATGATGTAGGCCTATGGACTGAACAAGAAACCACCAAAAATGTTAACCAGTCATCGTTCTCACAACACTGAGGACCAGTCATTCGAAATGACTTCTCCATGCATTTTATGCATTGGTAAAAGCACTATGATGAAAAGTGTGATATGTTTTCAGGTATCTCCTATACTAATAGAGCCACATGCTCACCGGTTTGCCACATGATGTAGGCCTATGGACTGAACAAGAAACCACCAAAAATTTTAACCAGTCATCGTTCTCACAACACTGAGGACCAGTCATTCGAAATGACTTCTCCATGCATTTTCTGCATTGGTAAAAGCACTATGATGAAAAGTGTGATATGTTTTCAGGTATCTCCTATACTAATAGAGCCACATGCTCACCGGTTTGCCACATGATGTAGGCCTATGGACTGAACAAGAAACCACCAAAAATTTTAACCAGTCATCGTTCTCACAACACTGAGGACCAGTCATTCGAAATGACTTCTCCATGCATTTTATGCATTGGTAAAAGCACTATGATGAAAAGTGTGATATGTTTTCAGGTATCTCCTATACTAATAGAGCCACATGCTCACCGGTTTGCCACATGATGTAGGCCTATGGACTGAACAAGAAACCACCAAAAATTTTAACCAGTCATCGTTCTCACAACACTGAGGACCAGTCATTCGAAATGACTTCTCCATGCATTTTATGCATTGGTAAAAGCACTATGATGAAAAGTGTGATATGTTTTCAGGTATCTCCTATACTAATAGAGCCACATGCTCACCGGTTTGCCACATGATGTAGGCCTATGGACTGAACAAGAAACCACCAAAAATTTTAACCAGTCATCGTTCTCACAACACTGAGGACCAGTCATTCGAAATGACTTCTCCATGCATTTTCTGCATTGGTAAAAGCACTATGATGAAAAGTGTGATATGTTTTCAGGTATATCCTATACTAATAGAGCCACATGCTCACCGGTTTGCCACATGATGTAGGCATATGGACTGAACAAGAAACCACCAAAAATTTTAACCAGTCATCGTTCTCACAACACTGAGGACCAGTCATTTGAAATGACTTCTCCATGCATTTTATGCATTGGTAAAAGCACTATGATGAAAAGTGTGATATGTTTTCAGGTATCTCCTATACTAATAGAGCCACATGCTCACCGGTTTGCCACATGATGTAGGCCTATGGACTGAACAAGAAACCACCAAAAATTTTAACCAGTCATCGTTCTCACAACACTGAGGACCAGTCATTCGAAATGACTTCTCCATGCATTTTATGCATTGGTAAAAGCACTATGATGAAAAGTGTGATATGTTTTCAGGTATCTCCTATACTAATAGAGCCACATGCTCACCGGTTTGCCACATGATGTAGGCCTATGGACTGAACAAGAAACCACCAAAAATTTTAACCAGTCATCGTTCTCACAACACTGAGGACCAGTCATTCGAAATGACTTCTCCATGCATTTTATGCATTGGTAAAAGCACTATGATGAAAAGTGTGATATGTTTTCAGGTATCTCCTATACTAATAGAGCCACATGCTCACCGGTTTGCCACATGATGTAGGCCTATGGACTGAACAAGAAACCACCAAAAATTTTAACCAGTCATCGTTCTCACAACACTGAGGACCAGTCATTCGAAATGACTTCTCCATGCATTTTATGCATTGGTAAAAGCACTATGATGAAAAGTGTGATGTTTTCAGGTATCTCCTATACTAATAGAGCCACATTCTCACCGGTTTGCCACATGATGTAGGCCCATGGACTGAACAAGAAACCACCAAAAATTTTAACCAGTCATCGTTCTCACAACACTGAGGACCAGTCATTCGAAATGACTTCTCCATGCATTTTATGCATTGGTAAAAGCACTATGATGAAAAGTGTGATATGTTTTCAGGTATCTCCTATACTAATAGAGCCACATGCTCACCGGTTTGCCACATGATGTAGGCCTATGGACTGAACAAGAAACCACCAAAAATTTTAACCAGTCATCGTTCTCACAACACTGAGGACCAGTCATTCGAAATGACTTCTCCATGCATTTTATGCATTGGTAAAAGCACTATGATGAAAAGTGTGATATGTTTTCAGGTATCTCCTATACTAATAGAGCCACATGCTCACCGGTTTGCCACATGATGTAGGCCTATGGACTGAACAAGAAACCACCAAAAATTTTAACCAGTCATCGTTCTCACAACACTGAGGACCAGTCATTCGAAATGACTTCTCCATGCATTTTATGCATTGGTAAAAGCACTATGATGAAAAGTGTGATATGTTTTCAGGTATCTCCTATACTAATAGAGCCACATGCTCACCGGTTTGCCACATGATGTAGGCCTATGGACTGAACAAGAAACCACCAAAAATTTTAACCAGTCATCGTTCTCACAACACTGAGGACCAGTCATTCGAAATGACTTCTCCATGCATTTTATGCATTGGTAAAAGCACTATGATGAAAAGTGTGATTTGCTTTCAGGTATCTCCTATACTAATAGAGCCACATGCTCACCGGTTTGCCACATGATGTAGGCCTATGGACTGAACAAGAAACCACCAAAAATTTTAACCAGTCATCGTTCTCACAACACTGAGGACCAGTCATTCGAAATGACTTCTCCATGCATTTTATGCATTGGTAAAAGCACTATGATGAAAAGTGTGATATGTTTTCAGGTATCTCCTATACTAATAGAGCCACATGCTCACCGGTTTGCCACATGATGTAGGCCTATGGACTGAACAAGAAACCACCAAAAATTTTAACCAGTCATCGTTCTCACAACACTGAGGACCAGTCATTCGAAATGACTTCTCCATGCATTTTATGCATTGGTAAAAGCACTATGATGAAAAGTGTGATATGTTTTCAGGTATCTCCTATACTAATAGAGCCACATGCTCACCGGTTTGCCACATGATGTAGGCCTATGGACTGAACAAGAAACCACCAAAAATTTTAACCAGTCATCGTTCTCACAACACTGAGGACCAGTCATTCGAAATGACTTCTCCATGCATTTTATGCATTGGTAAAAGCACTATGATGAAAAGTGTGATATGTTTTCAGTTATCTCCTATACTAATAGAGCCACATGCTCACCACTGAGGACCAGTCATTCGAAATGACTTCTCCATGCATTTTATGCATTGGTAAAAGCACTATGATGAAATGTGTGATATGTTTTCAGGTATCTCCTATACTAATAGAGTCACATGCTCACCGGTTTGCCACATGATGTAGGCCCATGGACTGAACAAGAAACCACCAAAAATTTTAACCAGTCATCGTTCTCACAACACTGAGGACCAGTCATTCGAATTGACTTCTCCATGCATTTTATGCATTGGTAATAGCACTATGATGAAAAGTGTGATATGTTTTCAGGTATCTCCTATACTAATAGAGCCACATGCTCACCGGTTTGCCACATGATGTAGGCCTATGGACTGAACAAGAAACCACCAAAATTTTAACCAGTCATCGTTCTCACAACACTGAGGACCAGTCATTCGAAATGACTTCTCCATGCATTTTATGCATTGGTAAAAGAACTATGATGAAAAGTGATATGTTTTCAGGTATCTCCTATACTAATAGAGCCACATGCTCACCGGTTTGCCACATGATGTAGGCCTATGGACTGAACAAGAAACCACCAAAAATGTTAACCAGTCATCGTTCTCACAACACTGAGGACCAGTCATTCGAAATGACTTCTCCATGCATTTTATGCATTGGTAAAAGCACTATGATGAAAAGTGTGATGTTTTCAGGTATCTCCTATACTAATAGAGCCACATGCTCACCGGTTTGCCACATGATGTAGGCCTATGGACTGAACAAGAAACCACCAAAAATTTTAACCAGTCATCGTTCTCACAACACTGAGGACCAGTCATTCGAAATGACTTCTCCATGCATTTTCTGCATTGGTAAAAGCACTATGATGAAAAGTGTGATATGTTTTCAGGTATCTCCTATACTAATAGAGCCACATGCTCACCGGTTTGCCACATGATGTAGGCCTATGGACTGAACAAGAAACCACCAAAAATTTTAACCAGTCATCGTTCTCACAACACTGAGGACCAGTCATTCGAAATGACTTCTCCATGCATTTTATGCATTGGTAAAAGCACTATGATGAAAAGTGTGATATGTTTTCAGGTATATCCTATACTAATAGAGCCACATGCTCACCGGTTTGCCACATGATGTAGGCATATGGACTGAACAAGAAACCACCAAAAATTTTAACCAGTCATCGTTCTCACAACACTGAGGACCAGTCATTCGAATTGACTTCTCCATGCATTTTATGCATTGGTAAAAGCACTATGATGAAAAGTGTGATATGTTTTCAGGTATCTCCTATACTAATAGAGCCACATGCTCACCGGTTTGCCACATGATGTAGGCCTATGGACTGAACAAGAAACCACCAAAAATTTTAACCAGTCATCGTTCTCACAACACTGAGGACCAGTCATTCGAAATGACTTCTCCATGCATTTTATGCATTGGTAAAAGCACTATGATGAAAAGTGTGATATGTTTTCAGGTATCTCCTATACTAATAGAGCCACATGCTCACCGGTTTGCCACATGATGTAGGCCTATGGACTGAACAAGAAACCACCAAAAATTTTAACCAGTCATCGTTCTCACAACACTGAGGACCAGTCATTCGAAATGACTTCTCCATGCATTTTATGCATTGGTAAAAGCACTATGATGAAAAGTGTGATATGTTTTCAGGTATCTCCTATACTAATAGAGCCACATGCTCACCGGTTTGCCACATGATGTAGGCCTATGGACTGAACAAGAAACCACCAAAAATTTTAACCAGTCATCGTTCTCACAACACTGAGGACCAGTCATTCGAAATGACTTCTCCATGCATTTTATGCATTGGTAAAAGCACTATGATGAAAAGTGTGATATGTTTTCAGGTATCTCCTATACTAATAGAGCCACATTCTCACCGGTTTGCCACATGATGTAGGCCCATGGACTGAACAAGAAACCACCAAAAATTTTAACCAGTCATCGTTCTCACAACACTGAGGACCAGTCATTCGAAATGACTTCTCCATGCATTTTATGCATTGGTAAAAGCACTATGATGAAAAGTGTGATATGTTTTCAGGTATCTCCTATACTAATAGAGCCACATGCTCACCGGTTTGCCACATGATGTAGGCCTATGGACTGAACAAGAAACCACCAAAAATTTTAACCAGTCATCGTTCTCACAACACTGAGGACCAGTCATTCGAAATGACTTCTCCATGCATTTTATGCATTGGTAAAAGCACTATGATGAAAAGTGTGATATGTTTTCAGGTATCTCCTATACTAATAGAGCCACATGCTCACCGGTTTGCCACATGATGTAGGCCTATGGACTGAACAAGAAACCACCAAAAATTTTAACCAGTCATCGTTCTCACAACACTGAGGACCAGTCATTCGAAATGACTTCTCCATGCATTTTATGCATTGGTAAAAGCACTATGATGAAAAGTGTGATATGTTTTCAGGTATCTCCTATACTAATAGAGCCACATGCTCACCGGTTTGCCACATGATGTAGGCCTATGGACTGAACAAGAAACCACCAAAAATTTTAACCAGTCATCGTTCTCACAACACTGAGGACCAGTCATTCGAAATGACTTCTCCATGCATTTTATGCATTGGTAAAAGCACTATGATGAAAAGTGTGATATGCTTTCAGGTATCTCCTATACTAATAGAGCCACATGCTCACCGGTTTGCCACATGATGTAGGCCTATGGACTGAACAAGAAACCACCAAAAATTTTAACCAGTCATCGTTCTCACAACACTGAGGACCAGTCATTCGAAATGACTTCTCCATGCATTTTATGCATTGGTAAAAGCACTATGATGAAAAGTGTGATATGTTTTCAGGTATCTCCTATACTAATAGAGCCACATGCTCACCGGTTTGCCACATGATGTAGGCCTATGGACTGAACAAGAAACCACCAAAAATTTTAACCAGTCATCGTTCTCACAACACTGAGGACCAGTCATTCGAAATGACTTCTCCATGCATTTTATGCATTGGTAAAAGCACTATGATGAAAAGTGTGATATGTTTTCAGGTATCTCCTATACTAATAGAGCCACATGCTCACCGGTTTGCCACATGATGTAGGCCTATGGACTGAACAAGAAACCACCAAAAATTTTAACCAGTCATCGTTCTCACAACACTGAGGACCAGTCATTCGAAATGACTTCTCCATGCATTTTATGCATTGGTAAAAGCACTATGATGAAAAGTGTGATATGTTTTCAGGTATCTCCTATACTAATAGAGCCACATGCTCACCGGTTTGCCACATGATGTAGGCCTATGGACTGAACAAGAAACCACCAAAAATTTTAACCAGTCATCGTTCTCACAACACTGAGGACCAGTCATTCGAAATGACTTCTCCATGCATTTTATGCATTGGTAAAAGCACTATGATGAAAAGTGTGATGTTTTCAGGTATCTCCTATACTAATAGAGCCACATGCTCACCGGTTTGCCACATGATGTAGGCCTATGGACTGAACAAGAAACCACCAAAAATTTTAACCAGTCATCGTTCTCACAACACTGAGGACCAGTCATTCGAAATGACTTCTCCATGCATTTTATGCATTGGTAAAAGCACTATGATGAAAAGTGTGATATGTTTTCAGGTATCTCCTATACTAATAGAGCCACATGCTCACCGGTTTGCCACATGATGTAGGCCTATGGACTGAACAAGAAACCACCAAAAATTTTAACCAGTCATCGTTCTCACAACACTGAGGACCAGTCATTCGAAATGACTTCTCCATGCATTTTATGCATTGGTAAAAGCACTATGATGAAAAGTGTGATATGTTTTCAGGTATCTCCTATACTAATAGAGCCACATGCTCACCAGTTTGCCACATGATGTAGGCCCATGGACTGAACAAGAAACCACCAAAAATTTTAACCAGTCATCGTTCTCACAACACTGAGGACCAGTCATTCGAAATGACTTCTCCATGCATTTTATGCATTGGTAAAAGCACTATGATGAAAAGTGTGATATGTTTTCAGGTATCTCCTATACTAATAGAGCCACATGCTCACCGGTTTGCCACATGATGTAGGCCTATGGACTGAACAAGAAACCACCAAAAATTTTAACCAGTCATCGTTCTCACAACACTGAGGACCAGTCATTCGAAATGACTTCTCCATGCATTTTATGCATTGGTAAAAGCACTATGATGAAAAGTGTGATATGTTTTCAGGTATCTCCTATACTAATAGAACCACATGCTCACCGGTTTGCCACATGATGTAGGCCTATGGACTGAACAAGAAACCACCAAAAATTTTAACCAGTCATCGTTCTCACAACACTGAGGACCAGTCATTCGAAATGACTTCTCCATGCATTTTATGCATTGGTAAAAGCACTATGATGAAAAGTGTGATATGTTTTCAGGTATCTCCTATACTAATAGAGCCACATGCTCACCGGTTTGCCACATGATGTAGGCCTATGGACTGAACAAGAAACCACCAAAAATTTTAACCAGTCATCGTTCTCACAACACTGAGGACCAGTCATTCGAAATGACTTCTCCATGCATTTTATGCATTGGTAAAAGCACTATGATGAAAAGTGTGATATGTTTTCAGTTATCTCCTATACTAATAGAGCCACATGCTCACCGGTTTACCACATGATGTAGGCCCATGGACTGAACAAGAAACCACCAAAAATTTTAACCAGTCATCGTTCTCACAACACTGAGGACCAGTCATTCGAAATGACTTCTCCATGCATTTTATGCATTGGTAAAAGCACTATGATGAAAAGTGTGATATGTTTTCAGGTATCTCCTATACTAATAGAGTCACATGCTCACCGGTTTGCCACATGATGTAGGCCCATGGACTGAACAAGAAACCACCAAAAATTTTAACCAGTCATCGTTCTCACAACACTGAGGACCAGTCATTCGAATTGACTTCTCCATGCATTTTATGCATTGGTAAAAGCACTATGATGAAAAGTGTGATATGTTTTCAGGTATCTCCTATACTAATAGAGCCACATGCTCACCGGTTTGCCACATGATGTAGGCCTATGGACTGAACAAGAAACCTCCAAAAATTTTAACCAGTCATCGTTCTCACAACACTGAGGACCAGTCATTCGAAATGACTTCTCCATGCATTTTATGCATTGGTAAAAGCACTATGATGAAAAGTGTGATGTTTTCAGGTATCTCCTATACTAATAGAGCCACATGCTCACCGGTTTGCCACATGATGTAGGCCTATGGACTGAACAAGAAACCACCAAAAATTTTAACCAGTCATCGTTCTCACAACACTGAGGACCAGTCATTCGAAATGACTTCTCCATGCATTTTATGCATTGGTAAAAGCACTATGATGAAAAGTGTGATATGTTTTCAGGTATCTCCTATACTAATAGAGCCACATGCTCACCGGTTTGCCACATGATGTAGGCCCATGGACTGAACAAGAAACCACCAAAAATTTTAAACCAGTCATCGTTCTCACAACACTGAGAACCAGTCATTCGAAATGACTTCTCCATGCATTTTATGCATTGGTAAAAGCACTATGATGAAAAGTGTGATATGTTTTCAGGTATCTCCTATACTAATAGAGCCACATGCTCACCGGTTTGCCACATGATGTAGGCCTATGGACTGAACAAGAAACCACCAAAAATTTTAACCAGTCATCGTTCTCACAACACTGAGGACCAGTCATTCGAAATGACTTCTCCATGCATTTTATGCATTGGTAAAAGCACTGTGATGAAAAGTGTGATATGTTTTCAGGTATCTCCTATACTAATAGAACCACATGCTCACCGGTTTGCCACATGATGTAGGCCTATGGACTGAACAAGAAACCACCAAAAATTTTAACCATTCATCGTTCTCACAACACTGAGGACCAGTCATTCGAAATGACTTCTCCATGCATTTTATGCATTGGTAAAAGCACTATGATGAAAAGTGTGATATGTTTTCAGGTATCTCCTATACTAATAGAGCCACATGCTCACCGGTTTGCCACATGATGTAGGCCTATGGACTGAACAAGAAACCACCAAAAATTTTAACCAGTCATCGTTCTCACAACACTGAGGACCAGTCATTCGAAATGACTTCTCCATGCATTTTATGCATTGGTAAAAGCACTATGATGAAAAGTGTGATATGTTTTCAGGTATCTCCTATACTAATAGAGCCACATGCTCACCGGTTTGCCACATGATGTAGGCCTATGGACTGAACAAGAAACCACCAAAAATTTTAACCAGTCATCGTTCTCACAACACTGAGGACCAGTCATTCGAAATGACTTCTCCATGCATTTTCTGCATTGGTAAAAGCACTATGATGAAAAGTGTGATATGTTTTCAGGTATCTCCTATACTAATAGAGCCACATGCTCACCGGTTTGCCACATGATGTAGGCCTATGGACTGAACAAGAAACCACCAAAAATTTTAACCAGTCATCGTTCTCACAACACTGAGGACCAGTCATTCGAAATGACTTCTCCATGCATTTTCTGCATTGGTAAAAGCACTATGATGAAAAGTGTGATATGTTTTCAGGTATCTCCTATACTAATAGAGCCACATGCTCACCGGTTTGCCAAATGATGTAGGCCTATGGACTGAACAAGAAACCACCAAAAATTTTAACCAGTCATCGTTCTCACAACACTGAGGACCAGTCATTCGAAATGACTTCTCCATGCATTTTATGCATTGGTAAAAGCACTATGATGAAAAGTGTGATATGTTTTCAGGTATCTCCTATACTAATAGAGCCACATGCTCACCGGTTTGCCACATGATGTAGGCATATGGACTGAACAAGAAACCACCAAAAATTTTAACCAGTCATCGTTCTCACAACACTGAGGACCAGTCATTCGAAATGACTTCTCCATGCATTTTATGCATTGGTAAAAGCACTATGATGAAAAGTGTGATATGTTTTCAGGTATCTCCTATACTAATAGAGCCACATGCTCACCGGTTTGCCACATGATGTAGGCATATGGACTGAACAAGAAACCACCAAAAATTTTAACCAGTCATCGTTCTCACAACACTGAGGACCAGTCATTCGAAATGACTTCTCCATGCATTTTATGCATTGGTAAAAGCACTATGATGAAAAGTGTGATATGTTTTCAGGTATCTCCTATACTAATAGAGCCACATGCTCACCGGTTTGCCACATGATGTAGGCCTATGGACTGAACAAGAAACCACCAAAAATTTTAACCAGTCATCGTTCTCACAACACTGAGGACCAGTCATTCGAAATGACTTCTCCATGCATTTTATGCATTGGTAAAAGCACTATGATGAAAAGTGTGATATGTTTTCAGGTATCTCCTATACTAATAGAGCCACATGCTCACCGGTTTGCCACATGATGTAGGCCTATGGACTGAACAAGAAACCACCAAAAATTTTAACCAGTCATCGTTCTCACAACACTGAGGACCAGTCATTCGAAATGACTTCTCCATGCATTTTATGCATTGGTAAAAGCACTATGATGAAAAGTGTGATATGTTTTCAGGTATCTCCTATACTAATAGAGCCACATGCTCACCGGTTTGCCACATGATGTAGGCCTATGGACTGAACAAGAAACCACCAAAAATTTTAACCAGTCATCGTTCTCACAACACTGAGGACCAGTCATTCGAAATGACTTCTCCATGCATTTTCTGCATTGGTAAAAGCACTATGATGAAAAGTGTGATATGTTTTCAGGTATCTCCTATACTAATAGAGCCACATGCTCACCGGTTTGCCAAATGATGTAGGCCTATGGACTGAACAAGAAACCACCAAAAATTTTAACCAGTCATCGTTCTCACAACACTGAGGACCAGTCATTCGAAATGACTTCTCCATGCATTTTATGCATTGGTAAAAGCACTATGATGAAAAGTGTGATATGTTTTCAGGTATCTCCTATACTAATAGAGCCACATGCTCACCGGTTTGCCACATGATGTAGGCATATGGACTGAACAAGAAACCACCAAAAATTTTAACCAGTCATCGTTCTCACAACACTGAGGACCAGTCATTCGAAATGACTTCTCCATGCATTTTATGCATTGGTAAAAGCACTATGATGAAAAGTGTGATATGTTTTCAGGTATCTCCTATACTAATAGAGCCACATGCTCACCGGTTTGCCACATGATGTAGGCATATGGACTGAACAAGAAACCACCAAAAATTTTAACCAGTCATCGTTCTCACAACACTGAGGACCAGTCATTCGAAATGACTTCTCCATGCATTTTATGCATTGGTAAAAGCACTATGATGAAAAGTGTGATATGTTTTCAGGTATCTCCTATACTAATAGAGCCACATGCTCACCGGTTTGCCACATGATGTAGGCCTATGGACTGAACAAGAAACCACCAAAAATTTTAACCAGTCATCGTTCTCACAACACTGAGGACCAGTCATTCGAAATGACTTCTCCATGCATTTTATGCATTGGTAAAAGCACTATGATGAAAAGTGTGATATGTTTTCAGGTATCTCCTATACTAATAGAGCCACATGCTCACCGGTTTGCCACATGATGTAGGCCTATGGACTGAACAAGAAACCACCAAAAATTTTAACCAGTCATCGTTCTCACAACACTGAGGACCAGTCATTCGAAATGACTTCTCCATGCATTTTATGCATTGGTAAAAGCACTATGATGAAAAGTGTGATGTTTTCAGGTATCTCCTATACTAATAGAGCCACATGCTCACCGGTTTGCCACATGATGTAGGCCTATGGACTGAACAAGAAACCTCCAAAAATTTTAACCAGTCATCGTTCTCACAACACTGAGGACCAGTCATTCGAAATGACTTCTCCATGCATTTTATGCATTGGTAAAAGCACTATGATGAAAAGTGTGATATGTTTTCAGGTATCTCCTATACTAATAGAGCCACATGCTCACCGGTTTGCCACATGATGTAGGCCTATGGACTGAACAAGAAACCACCAAAAATTTTAACCAGTCATCGTTCTCACAACACTGAGGACCAGTCATTCGAAATGACTTCTCCATGCATTTTATGCATTGGTAAAAGCACTATGATGAAAAGTGTGATATGTTTTCAGGTATCTCCTATACTAATAGAGCCACATGCTCACCGGTTTGCCACATGATGTAGGCCTATGGACTGAACAGAAACCACCAAAAATTTTAACCAGTCATCGTTCTCACAACACTGAGGACCAGTCATTCGAAATGACTTCTCCATGCATTTTATGCATTGGTAAAAGCACTATGATGAAAAGTGTGATATGTTTTCAGGTATCTCCTATACTAATAGAGCCACATGCTCACCGGTTTGCCACATGATGTAGGCCTATGGACTGAACAAGAAACCACCAAAAATTTTAACCAGTCATCGTTCTCACAACACCGAGGACCAGTCATTCGAAATGACTTCTCCATGCATTTTATGCATTGGTAAAAGCACTATGATGAAAAGTGTGATATGTTTTCAGGTATCTCCTATACTAATAGAGCCACATGCTCACCGGTTTGCCACATGATGTAGGCCCATGGACTGAACAAGAAACCACCAAAAAATTTAACCAGTCATCGTTCTCACAACACTGAGGACCAGTCATTCGAAATGACTTCTCCATGCATTTTATGCATTGGTAAAAGCACTATGATGAAAAGTGTGATATGTTTTCAGGTATCTCCTATACTAATAGAGCCACATGCTCACCGGTTTGCCACATGATGTAGGCCTATGGACTGAACAAGAAACCACCAAAAATTTTAACCAGTCATCGTTCTCACAACACTGAGGACCAGTCATTCGAAATGACTTCTCCATGCATTTTATGCATTGGTAAAAGCACTATGATGAAAAGTGTGATATGTTTTCAGGTATCTCCTATACTAATAGAACCACATGCTCACCGGTTTGCCACATGATGTAGGCCTATGGACTGAACAAGAAACCACCAAAAATTTTAACCAGTCATCGTTCTCACAACACTGAGGACCAGTCATTCGAAATGACTTCTCCATGCATTTTATGCATTGGTAAAAGCACTATGATGAAAAGTGTGATATGTTTTCAGGTATCTCCTATACTAATAGAGCCACATGCTCACCGGTTTGCCACATGATGTAGGCCTATGGACTGAACAAGAAACCACCAAAAATTTTAACCAGTCATCGTTCTCACAACACTGAGGACCAGTCATTCGAAATGACTTCTCCATGCATTTTATGCATTGGTAAAAGCACTATGATGAAAAGTGTGATATGTTTTCAGTTATCTCCTATACTAATAGAGCCACATGCTCACCGGTTTACCACATGATGTAGGCCCATGGACTGAACAAGAAACCACCAAAAATTTTAACCAGTCATCGTTCTCACAACACTGAGGACCAGTCATTCGAAATGACTTCTCCATGCATTTTATGCATTGGTAAAAGCACTATGATGAAAAGTGTGATATGTTTTCAGGTATCTCCTATACTAATAGAGTCACATGCTCACCGGTAGGCCCATGGACTGAACAAGAAACCACCAAAAATTTTAACCAGTCATCGTTCTCACAACACTGAGGACCAGTCATTCGAATTGACTTCTCCATGCATTTAATGCATTGGTAAAAGCACTATGATGAAAAGTGTGATATGTTTTCAGGTATCTCCTATACTAATAGAGCCACATGCTCACCGGTTTGCCACATGATGTAGGCCTATGGACTGAACAAGAAACCTCCAAAAATTTTAACCAGTCATCGTTCTCACAACACTGAGGACCAGTCATTCGAAATGACTTCTCCATGCATTTTATGCATTGGTAAAAGCACTATGATGAAAAGTGTGATATGTTTTCAGGTATCTCCTATACTAATAGAGCCACATGCTCACCGGTTTGCCACATGATGTAGGCCTATGGACTGAACAAGAAACCACCAAAAATTTTAACCAGTCATCGTTCTCACAACACTGAGGACCAGTCATTCGAAATGACTTCTCCATGCATTTTATGCATTGGTAAAAGCACTATGATGAAAAGTGTGATGTTTTCAGGTATCTCCTATACTAATAGAGCCACATGCTCACCGGTTTGCCACATGATGTAGGCCTATGGACTGAACAAGAAACCACCAAAAATTTTAACCAGTCATCGTTCTCACAACACTGAGGAACAGTCATTCGAAATGACTTCTCCATGCATTTTATGCATTGGTAAAAGCACTATGATGAAAAGTGTGATATGTTTTCAGGTATCTCCTATACTAATAGAGCCACATGCTCACCGGTTTGCCACATGATGTAGGCCTATGGACTGAACAAGAAACCACCAAAAATTTTAACCAGTCATCGTTCTCACAACACTGAGGACCAGTCATTCGAAATGACTTCTCCATGCATTTTATGCATTGGTAAAAGCACTATGATGAAAAGTGTGATATGTTTTCAGGTATCTCCTATACTAATAGAGCCACATGCTCACCGGTTTGCCACATGATGTAGGCCCATGGACTGAACAAGAAACCACCAAAAATTTTAACCAGTCATCGTTCTCACAACACTGAGGACCAGTCATTCGAAATGACTTCTCCATGCATTTTATGCATTGGTAAAAGCACTATGATGAAAAGTGTGATATGTTTTCAGGTATCTCCTATACTAATAGAGCCACATGCTCACCGGTTTGCCACATGATGTAGGCCTATGGACTGAACAAGAAACCACCAAAAATTTTAACCAGTCATCGTTCTCACAACACTGAGGACCAGTCATTCGAAATGACTTCTCCATGCATTTTATGCATTGGTAAAAGCACTATGATGAAAAGTGTGATATGTTTTCAGGTATCTCCTATACTAATAGAACCACATGCTCACCGGTTTGCCACATGATGTAGGCCTATGGACTGAACAAGAAACCACCAAAAATTTTAACCAGTCATCGTTCTCACAACACTGAGGACCAGTCATTCGAAATGACTTCTCCATGCATTTTATGCATTGGTAAAAGCACTATGATGAAAAGTGTGATATGTTTTCAGGTATCTCCTATACTAATAGAGCCACATGCTCACCGGTTTGCCACATGATGTAGGCCTATGGACTGAACAAGAAACCACCAAAAATTTTAACCAGTCATCGTTCTCACAACACTGAGGACCAGTCATTCGAAATGACTTCTCCATGCATTTTATGCATTGGTAAAAGAACTATGATGAAAAGTGTGATATGTTTTCAGGTATCTCCTATACTAATAGAGTCACATGCTCACCGGTTTGCCACATGATGTAGGCCCATGGACTGAACAAGAAACCACCAAAAATTTTAACCAGTCATCGTTCTCACAACACTGAGGACCAGTCATTCGAATTGACTTCTCCATGCATTTTATGCATTGGTAAAAGCACTATGATGAAAAGTGTGATATGTTTTCAGGTATCTCCTATACTAATAGAGCCACATGCTCACCGGTTTGCCACATGATGTAGGCCTATGGACTGAACAAGAAACCACCAAAATTTTAACCAGTCATCGTTCTCACAACACTGAGGACCAGTCATTCGAAATGACTTCTCCATGCATTTTATGCATTGGTAAAAGCACTATGATGAAAAGTGTGATATGTTTTCAGGTATCTCCTATACTAATAGAGCCACATGCTCACCGGTTTGCCACATGATGTAGGCCTATGGACTGAACAAGAAACCACCAAAAATTTTAACCAGTCATCGTTCTCACAACACTGAGGACCAGTCATTGGAAATGACTTCTCCATGCATTTTATGCATTGGTAAAAGAACTATGATGAAAAGTGTGATATGTTTTCAGGTATCTCCTATACTAATAGAGTCACATGCTCACCGGTTTGCCACATGATGTAGGCCCATGGACTGAACAAGAAACCACCAAAAATTTTAACCAGTCATCGTTCTCACAACACTGAGGACCAGTCATTCGAATTGACTTCTCCATGCATTTTATGCATTGGTAAAAGCACTATGATGAAAAGTGTGATATGTTTTCAGGTATCTCCTATACTAATAGAGCCACATGCTCACCGGTTTGCCACATGATGTAGGCCTATGGACTGAACAAGAAACCACCAAAATTTTAACCAGTCATCGTTCTCACAACACTGAGGACCAGTCATTCGAAATGACTTCTCCATGCATTTTATGCATTGGTAAAAGCACTATGATGAAAAGTGTGATATGTTTTCAGGTATCTCCTATACTAATAGAGCCACATGCTCACCGGTTTGCCACATGATGTAGGCCTATGGACTGAACAAGAAACCACCAAAAATTTTAACCAGTCATCGTTCTCACAACACTGAGGACCAGTCATTCGAAATGACTTCTCCATGCATTTTATGCATTGGTAAAAGCACTATGATGAAAAGTGTGATATGTTTTCAGGTATCTCCTATACTAATAGAGCCACATGCTCACCGGTTTGCCACATGATGTAGGCCTATGGACTGAACAAGAAACCACCAAAAATTTTAACCAGTCATCGTTCTCACAACACTGAGGACCAGTCATTCGAAATGACTTCTCCATGCATTTTATGCATTGGTAAAAGCACTATGATGAAAAGTGTGATATGTTTTCAGGTATCTCCTATACTAATAGAGCCACATGCTCACCGGTTTGCCACATGATGTAGGCCTATGGACTGAACAAGAAACCACCAAAAATTTTAACCAGTCATCGTTCTCACAACACTGAGGACCAGTCATTCGAAATGACTTCTCCATGCATTTTATGCATTGGTAAAAGAACTATGATGAAAAGTGTGATATGTTTTCAGGTATCTCCTATACTAATAGAGTCACATGCTCACCGGTTTGCCACATGATGTAGGCCCATGGACTGAACAAGAAACCACCAAAAATTTTAACCAGTCATCGTTCTCACAACACTGAGGACCAGTCATTCGAATTGACTTCTCCATGCATTTTATGCATTGGTAAAAGCACTATGATGAAAAGTGTGATATGTTTTCAGGTATCTCCTATACTAATAGAGCCACATGCTCACCGGTTTGCCACATGATGTAGGCCTATGGACTGAACAAGAAACCACCAAAATTTTAACCAGTCATCGTTCTCACAACACTGAGGACCAGTCATTCGAAATGACTTCTCCATGCATTTTATGCATTGGTAAAAGCACTATGATGAAAAGTGTGATATGTTTTCAGGTATCTCCTATACTAATAGAGCCACATGCTCACCGGTTTGCCACATGATGTAGGCCTATGGACTGAACAAGAAACCACCAAAAATTTTAACCAGTCATCGTTCTCACAACACTGAGGACCAGTCATTCGAAATGACTTCTCCATGCATTTTATGCATTGGTAAAAGAACTATGATGAAAAGTGTGATATGTTTTCAGGTATCTCCTATACTAATAGAGTCACATGCTCACCGGTTTGCCACATGATGTAGGCCCATGGACTGAACAAGAAACCACCAAAAATTTTAACCAGTCATCGTTCTCACAACACTGAGGACCAGTCATTCGAATTGACTTCTCCATGCATTTTATGCATTGGTAAAAGCACTATGATGAAAAGTGTGATATGTTTTCAGGTATCTCCTATACTAATAGAGCCACATGCTCACCGGTTTGCCACATGATGTAGGCCTATGGACTGAACAAGAAACCACCAAAATTTTAACCAGTCATCGTTCTCACAACACTGAGGACCAGTCATTCGAAATGACTTCTCCATGCATTTTATGCATTGGTAAAAGCACTATGATGAAAAGTGTGATATGTTTTCAGGTATCTCCTATACTAATAGAGCCACATGCTCACCGGTTTGCCACATGATGTAGGCCTATGGACTGAACAAGAAACCACCAAAAATTTTAACCAGTCATCGTTCTCACAACACTGAGGACCAGTCATTCGAAATGACTTCTCCATGCATTTTATGCATTGGTAAAAGCACTATGATGAAAAGTGTGATATGTTTTCAGGTATCTCCTATACTAATAGAGCCACATGCTCACCGGTTTGCCACATGATGTAGGCCTATGGACTGAACAAGAAACCACCAAAAATTTTAACCAGTCATCGTTCTCACAACACTGAGGACCAGTCATTCGAAATGACTTCTCCATGCATTTTATGCATTGGTAAAAGCACTATGATGAAAAGTGTGATATGTTTTCAGGTATCTCCTATACTAATAGAGCCACATGCTCACCGGTTTGCCACATGATGTAGGCCTATGGACTGAACAAGAAACCACCAAAAATTTTAACCAGTCATCGTTCTCACAACACTGAGGACCAGTCATTCGAAATGACTTCTCCATGCATTTTATGCATTGGTAAAAGCACTATGATGAAAAGTGTGATATGTTTTCAGGTATCTCCTATACTAATAGAGCCACATGCTCACCGGTTTGCCACATGATGTAGGCCCATGGACTGAACAAGAAACCACCAAAAATTTTAACCAGTCATCGTTCTCACAACACTGAGGACCAGTCATTCGAAATGACTTCTCCATGCATTTTATGCATTGGTAAAAGCACTATGATGAAAAGTGTGATATGTTTTCAGGTATCTCCTATACTAATAGAGCCACATGCTCACCGGTTTGCCACATGATGTAGGCCTATGGACTGAACAAGAAACCACCAAAAATTTTAACCAGTCATCGTTCTCACAACACTGAGGACCAGTCATTCGAAATGACTTCTCCATGCATTTTATGCATTGGTAAAAGCACTATGATGAAAAGTGTGATATGTTTTCAGGTATCTCCTATACTAATAGAACCACATGCTCACCGGTTTGCCACATGATGTAGGCCTATGGACTGAACAAGAAACCACCAAAAATTTTAACTAGTCATCGTTCTCACAACACTGAGGACCAGTCATTCGAAATGACTTCTCCATGCATTTTATGCATTGGTAAAAGCACTATGATGAAAAGTGTGATATGTTTTCAGGTATCTCCTATACTAATAGAGCCACATGCTCACCGGCTTGCCACATGATGTAGGCCTATGGACTGAACAAGAAACCACCAAAAATTTTAACCAGTCATCGTTCTCACAACACTGAGGACCAGTCATTCGAAATGACTTCTCCATGCATTTTATGCATTGGTAAAAGCACTATGATGAAAAGTGTGATATGTTTTCAGTTATCTCCTATACTAATAGAGCCACATGCTCACCGGTTTACCACATGATGTAGGCCCATGGACTGAACAAGAAACCACCAAAAATTTTAACCAGTCATCGTTCTCACAACACTGAGGACCAGTCATTCGAAATGACTTCTCCATGCATTTTATGCATTGGTAAAAGCACTATGATGAAAAGTGTGATATGTTTTCAGGTATCTCCTATACTAATAGAGCCACATGCTCACCGGTTTGCCACATGATGTAGGCCTATGGACTGAACAAGAAACCACCAAAATTTTAACCAGTCATCGTTCTCACAACACTGAGGACCAGTCATTCGAAATGACTTCTCCATGCATTTTATGCATTGGTAAAAGCACTATGATGAAAAGTGTGATATGTTTTCAGGTATCTCCTATACTAATAGAGCCACATGCTCACCGGTTTGCCACATGATGTAGGCCTATGGACTGAACAAGAAACCACCAAAAAGTTTAACCAGTCATCGTTCTCACAACACTGAGGACCAGTCATTCGAAATGACTTCTCCATGCATTTTATGCATTGGTAAAAGCACTATGATGAAAAGTGTGATATGTTTTCAGGTATCTCCTATACTAATAGAGCCACATGCTCACCGGTTTGCCACATGATGTAGGCATATGGACTGAACAAGAAACCACCAAAAATTTTAACCAGTCATCGTTCTCACAACACTGAGGACCAGTCATTCGAAATGACTTCTCCATGCATTTTATGCATTGGTAAAAGCACTATGATGAAAAGTGTGATATGTTTTCAGGTATCTCCTATACTAATAGAGCCACATGCTCACCGGTTTGCCACATGATGTAGGCATATGGACTGAACAAGAAACCACCAAAAATTTTAACCAGTCATCGTTCTCACAACACTGAGGACCAGTCATTCGAAATGACTTCTCCATGCATTTTATGCATTGGTAAAAGCACTATGATGAAAAGTGTGATATGTTTTCAGGTATCTCCTATACTAATAGAGCCACATGCTCACCGGTTTGCCACATGATGTAGGCCTATGGACTGAACAAGAAACCACCAAAAATTTTAACCAGTCATCGTTCTCACAACACTGAGGACCAGTCATTCGAAATGACTTCTCCATGCATTTTATGCATTGGTAAAAGCACTATGATGAAAAGTGTGATATGTTTTCAGGTATCTCCTATACTAATAGAGCCACATGCTCACCGGTTTGCCACATGATGTAGGCCTATGGACTGAACAAGAAACCACCAAAAATTTTAACCAGTCATCGTTCTCACAACACTGAGGACCAGTCATTCGAAATGACTTCTCCATGCATTTTATGCATTGGTAAAAGCACTATGATGAAAAGTGTGATATGCTTTCAGGTATCTCCAATACTAATAGAGCCACATGCTCACCGGTTTGCCACATGATGTAGGCCTATGGACTGAACAAGAAACCACCAAAAATTTTAACCAGTCATCGTTCTCACAACACTGAGGACCAGTCATTCGAAATGACTTCTCCATGCATTTTATGCATTGGTAAAAGCACTATGATGAAAAGTGTGATATGTTTTCAGGTATCTCCTATACTAATAGAGCCACATGCTCACCGGTTTGCCACATGATGTAGGCCCATGGACTGAACAAGAAACCACCAAAAATTTTAACCAGTCATCGTTCTCACAACACTGAGGACCAGTCATTCGAAATGACTTCTCCATGCATTTTATGCATTGGTAAAAGCACTATGATGAAAAGTGTGATATGTTTTCAGGTATCACCTATACTAATAGAGCCACATGCTCACCGGTTTGCCACATGATGTAGGCCTATGGACTGAACAAGAAACCACCAAAAATTTTAACCAGTCATCGTTCTCACAACACTGAGGACCAGTCATTCGAAATGACTTCTCCATGCATTTTATGCATTGGTAAAAGCACTATGATGAAAAGTGTGATATGTTTTCAGGTATCTCCTATACTAATAGAGCCACATGCTCACCGGTTTGCCACATGATGTAGGCCTATGGACTGAACAAGAAACCACCAAAAATTTTAACCAGTCATCGTTCTCACAACACTGAGGACCAGTCATTCGAAACGACTTCTCCATGCATTTTATGCATTGGTAAAAGCACTATGATGAAAAGTGTGATATGTTTTCAGGTATCTCCTATACTAATAGAGCCACATGCTCACCGGTTTGCCACATGATGTAGGCATATGGACTGAACAAGAAACCACCAAAAATTTTAACCAGTCATCGTTCTCACAACACTGAGGACCAGTCATTCGAAATGACTTCTCCATGCATTTTATGCATTGGTAAAAGCACTATGATGAAAAGTGTGATATGTTTTCAGGTATCTCCTATACTAATAGAGCCACATGCTCACCGGTTTGCCACATGATGTAGGCATATGGACTGAACAAGAAACCACCAAAAATTTTAACCAGTCATCGTTCTCACAACACTGAGGACCAGTCATTCGAAATGACTTCTCCATGCATTTTATGCATTGGTAAAAGCACTATGATGAAAAGTGTGATATGTTTTCAGGTATCTCCTATACTAATAGAGCCACATGCTCACCGGTTTGCCACATGATGTAGGCCTATGGACTGAACAAGAAACCACCAAAAATTTTAACCAGTCATCGTTCTCACAACACTGAGGACCAGTCATTCGAAATGACTTCTCCATGCATTTTATGCATTGGTAAAAGCACTATGATGAAAAGTGTGATGTTTTCAGGTATCTCCTATACTAATAGAGCCACATGCTCACCGGTTTGCCACATGATGTAGGCCTATGGACTGAACAAGAAACCTCCAAAAATTTTAACCAGTCATCGTTCTCACAACACTGAGGACCAGTCATTCGAAATGACTTCTCCATGCATTTTATGCATTGGTAAAAGCACTATGATGAAAAGTGTGATATGTTTTCAGGTATCTCCTATACTAATAGAGCCACATGCTCACCGGTTTGCCACATGATGTAGGCCTATGGACTGAACAAGAAACCACCAAAAATTTTAACCAGTCATCGTTCTCACAACACTGAGGACCAGTCATTCGAAATGACTTCTCCATGCATTTTATGCATTGGTAAAAGCACTATGATGAAAAGTGTGATATGTTTTCAGGTATCTCCTATACTAATAGAGCCACATGCTCACCGGTTTGCCACATGATGTAGGCCTATGGACTGAACAAGAAACCACCAAAAATTTTAACCAGTCATCGTTCTCACAACACTGAGGACCAGTCATTCGAAATGACTTCTCCATGCATTTTATGCATTGGTAAAAGCACTATGATGAAAAGTGTGATATGTTTTCAGGTATCTCCTATACTAATAGAGCCACATGCTCACCGGTTTGCCACATGATGTAGGCCTATGGACTGAACAAGAAACCACCAAAAATTTTAACCAGTCATCGTTCTCACAACACTGAGGACCAGTCATTCGAAATGACTTCTCCATGCATTTTATGCATTGGTAAAAGCACTATGATGAAAAGTGTGATATGTTTTCAGGTATCTCCTATACTAATAGAGCCACATGCTCACCGGTTTGCCACATGATGTAGGCCTATGGACTGAACAAGAAACCACCAAAAATTTTAACCAGTCATCGTTCTCACAACACTGAGGACCAGTCATTCGAAATGACTTCTCCATGCATTTTATGCATTGGTAAAAGCACTATGATGAAAAGTGTGATATGTTTTCAGGTATCTCCTATACTAATAGAGCCACATGCTCACCGGTTTGCCACATGATGTAGGCCCATGGACTGAACAAGAAACCACCAAAAATTTTAACCAGTCATCGTTCTCACAACACTGAGGACCAGTCATTCGAAATGACTTCTCCATGCATTTTATGCATTGGTAAAAGCACTATGATGAAAAGTGTGATATGTTTTCAGGTATCTCCTATACTAATAGAGCCACATGCTCACCGGTTTGCCACATGATGTAGGCCTATGGACTGAACAAGAAACCACCAAAAATTTTAACCAGTCATCGTTCTCACAACACTGAGGACCAGTCATTCGAAATGACTTCTCCATGCATTTTATGCATTGGTAAAAGCACTATGATGAAAAGTGTGATATGTTTTCAGTTATCTCCTATACTAATAGAACCACATGCTCACCGGTTTGCCACATGATGTAGGCCTATGGACTGAACAAGAAACCACCAAAAATTTTAACCAGTCATCGTTCTCACAACACTGAGGACCAGTCATTCGAAATGACTTCTCCATGCATTTTATGCATTGGTAAAAGCACTATGATGAAAAGTGTGATATGTTTTCAGGTATCTCCTATACTAATAGAGCCACATGCTCACCGGTTTGCCACATGATGTAGGCCTATGGACTGAACAAGAAACCACCAAAAATTTTAACCAGTCATCGTTCTCACAACACTGAGGACCAGTCACTCGAAATGACTTCTCCATGCATTTTATGCATTGGTAAAAGCACTATGATGAAAAGTGTGATATGTTTTCAGTTATCTCCTATACTAATAGAGCCACATGCTCACCGGTTTACCACATGATGTAGGCCCATGGACTGAACAAGAAACCACCAAAAATTTTAACCAGTCATCGTTCTCACAACACTGAGGACCAGTCATTCGAAATGACTTCTCCATGCATTTTATGCATTGGTAAAAGCACTATGATGAAAAGTGTGATATGTTTTCAGGTATCTCCTATACTAATAGAGTCACATGCTCACCGGTTTGCCACATGATGTAGGCCCATGGACTGAACAAGAAACCACCAAAAATTTTAACCAGTCATCGTTCTCACAACACTGAGGACCAGTCATTCGAATTGACTTCTCCATGCATTTAATGCATTGGTAAAAGCACTATGATGAAAAGTGTGATATGTTTTCAGGTATCTCCTATACTAATAGAGCCACATGCTCACCGGTTTGCCACATGATGTAGGCCTATGGACTGAACAAGAAACCTCCAAAAATTTTAACCAGTCATCGTTCTCACAACACTGAGGACCAGTCATTCGAAATGACTTCTCCATGCATTTTATGCATTGGTAAAAGCACTATGATGAAAAGTGTGATATGTTTTCAGGTATCTCCTATACTAATAGAGCCACATGCTCACCGGTTTGCCACATGATGTAGGCCTATGGACTGAACAAGAAACCACCAAAAATTTTAACCAGTCATCGTTCTCACAACACTGAGGACCAGTCATTCGAAATGACTTCTCCATGCATTTTATGCATTGGTAAAAGCACTATGATGAAAAGTGTGATGTTTTCAGGTATCTCCTATACTAATAGAGCCACATGCTCACCGGTTTGCCACATGATGTAGGCCTATGGACTGAACAAGAAACCACCAAAAATTTTAACCAGTCATCGTTCTCACAACACTGAGGACCAGTCATTCGAAATGACTTCTCCATGCATTTTATGCATTGGTAAAAGCACTATGATGAAAAGTGTGATATGTTTTCAGGTATCTCCTATACTAATAGAGCCACATGCTCACCGGTTTGCCACATGATGTAGGCCTATGGACTGAACAAGAAACCACCAAAAATTTTAACCAGTCATCGTTCTCACAACACTGAGGACCAGTCATTCGAAATGACTTCTCCATGCATTTTATGCATTGGTAAAAGCACTATGATGAAAAGTGTGATATGTTTTCAGGTATCTCCTATACTAATAGAGCCACATGCTCACCGGTTTGCCACATGATGTAGGCCTATGGACTGAACAAGAAACCACCAAAAATTTTAACCAGTCATCGTTCTCACAACACTGAGGACCAGTCATTCGAAATGACTTCTCCATGCATTTTATGCATTGGTAAAAGCACTATGATGAAAAGTGTGATATGTTTTCAGGTATCTCCTATACTAATAGAGCCACATGCTCACCGGTTTGCCACATGATGTAGGCCCATGGACTGAACAAGAAACCACCAAAAATTTTAACCAGTCATCGTTCTCACAACACTGAGGACCAGTCATTCGAAATGACTTCTCCATGCATTTTATGCATTGGTAAAAGCACTATGATGAAAAGTGTGATATGTTTTCAGGTATCTCCTATACTAATAGAGCCACATGCTCACCGGTTTGCCACATGATGTAGGCCTATGGACTGAACAAGAAACCACCAAAAATTTTAACCAGTCATCGTTCTCACAACACTGAGGACCAGTCATTCGAAATGACTTCTCCATGCATTTTATGCATTGGTAAAAGCACTATGATGAAAAGTGTGATATGTTTTCAGGTATCTCCTATACTAATAGAACCACATGCTCACCGGTTTGCCACATGATGTAGGCCTATGGACTGAACAAGAAACCACCAAAAATTTTAACTAGTCATCGTTCTCACAACACTGAGGACCAGTCATTCGAAATGACTTCTCCATGCATTTTATGCATTGGTAAAAGCACTATGATGAAAAGTGTGATATGTTTTCAGGTATCTCCTATACTAATAGAGCCACATGCTCACCGGCTTGCCACATGATGTAGGCCTATGGACTGAACAAGAAACCACCAAAAATTTTAACCAGTCATCGTTCTCACAACACTGAGGACCAGTCATTCGAAATGACTTCTCCATGCATTTTATGCATTGGTAAAAGCACTATGATGAAAAGTGTGATATGTTTTCAGTTATCTCCTATACTAATAGAGCCACATGCTCACCGGTTTACCACATGATGTAGGCCCATGGACTGAACAAGAAACCACCAAAAATTTTAACCAGTCATCGTTCTCACAACACTGAGGACCAGTCATTCGAAATGACTTCTCCATGCATTTTATGCATTGGTAAAAGCACTATGATGAAAAGTGTGATATGTTTTCAGGTATCTCCTATACTAATAGAGCCACATGCTCACCGGTTTGCCACATGATGTAGGCCTATGGACTGAACAAGAAACCACCAAAATTTTAACCAGTCATCGTTCTCACAACACTGAGGACCAGTCATTCGAAATGACTTCTCCATGCATTTTATGCATTGGTAAAAGCACTATGATGAAAAGTGTGATATGTTTTCAGGTATCTCCTATACTAATAGAGCCACATGCTCACCGGTTTGCCACATGATGTAGGCCTATGGACTGAACAAGAAACCACCAAAAAGTTTAACCAGTCATCGTTCTCACAACACTGAGGACCAGTCATTCGAAATGACTTCTCCATGCATTTTATGCATTGGTAAAAGCACTATGATGAAAAGTGTGATATGTTTTCAGGTATCTCCTATACTAATAGAGCCACATGCTCACCGGTTTGCCACATGATGTAGGCATATGGACTATGAACAAGAAACCACCAAAAATTTTAACCAGTCATCGTTCTCACAACACTGAGGACCAGTCATTCGAAATGACTTCTCCATGCATTTTATGCATTGGTAAAAGCACTATGATGAAAAGTGTGATATGTTTTCAGGTATCTCCTATACTAATAGAGCCACATGCTCACCGGTTTGCCACATGATGTAGGCATATGGACTGAACAAGAAACCACCAAAAATTTTAACCAGTCATCGTTCTCACAACACTGAGGACCAGTCATTCGAAATGACTTCTCCATGCATTTTATGCATTGGTAAAAGCACTATGATGAAAAGTGTGATATGTTTTCAGGTATCTCCTATACTAATAGAGCCACATGCTCACCGGTTTGCCACATGATGTAGGCCTATGGACTGAACAAGAAACCACCAAAAATTTTAACCAGTCATCGTTCTCACAACACTGAGGACCAGTCATTCGAAATGACTTCTCCATGCATTTTATGCATTGGTAAAAGCACTATGATGAAAAGTGTGATATGTTTTCAGGTATCTCCTATACTAATAGAGCCACATGCTCACCGGTTTGCCACATGATGTAGGCCTATGGACTGAACAAGAAACCACCAAAAATTTTAACCAGTCATCGTTCTCACAACACTGAGGACCAGTCATTCGAAATGACTTCTCCATGCATTTTATGCATTGGTAAAAGCACTATGATGAAAAGTGTGATATGCTTTCAGGTATCTCCAATACTAATAGAGCCACATGCTCACCGGTTTGCCACATGATGTAGGCCTATGGACTGAACAAGAAACCACCAAAAATTTTAACCAGTCATCGTTCTCACAACACTGAGGACCAGTCATTCGAAATGACTTCTCCATGCATTTTATGCATTGGTAAAAGCACTATGATGAAAAGTGTGATATGTTTTCAGGTATCTCCTATACTAATAGAGCCACATGCTCACCGGTTTGCCACATGATGTAGGCCCATGGACTGAACAAGAAACCACCAAAAATTTTAACCAGTCATCGTTCTCACAACACTGAGGACCAGTCATTCGAAATGACTTCTCCATGCATTTTATGCATTGGTAAAAGCACTATGATGAAAAGTGTGATATGTTTTCAGGTATCACCTATACTAATAGAGCCACATGCTCACCGGTTTGCCACATGATGTAGGCCTATGGACTGAACAAGAAACCACCAAAAATTTTAACCAGTCATCGTTCTCACAACACTGAGGACCAGTCATTCGAAATGACTTCTCCATGCATTTTATGCATTGGTAAAAGCACTATGATGAAAAGTGTGATATGTTTTCAGGTATCTCCTATACTAATAGAGCCACATGCTCACCGGTTTGCCACATGATGTAGGCCTATGGACTGAACAAGAAACCACCAAAAATTTTAACCAGTCATCGTTCTCACAACACTGAGGACCAGTCATTCGAAACGACTTCTCCATGCATTTTATGCATTGGTAAAAGCACTATGATGAAAAGTGTGATATGTTTTCAGGTATCTCCTATACTAATAGAGCCACATGCTCACCGGTTTGCCACATGATGTAGGCATATGGACTGAACAAGAAACCACCAAAAATTTTAACCAGTCATCGTTCTCACAACACTGAGGACCAGTCATTCGAAATGACTTCTCCATGCATTTTATGCATTGGTAAAAGCACTATGATGAAAAGTGTGATATGTTTTCAGGTATCTCCTATACTAATAGAGCCACATGCTCACCGGTTTGCCACATGATGTAGGCATATGGACTGAACAAGAAACCACCAAAAATTTTAACCAGTCATCGTTCTCACAACACTGAGGACCAGTCATTCGAAATGACTTCTCCATGCATTTTATGCATTGGTAAAAGCACTATGATGAAAAGTGTGATATGTTTTCAGGTATCTCCTATACTAATAGAGCCACATGCTCACCGGTTTGCCACATGATGTAGGCCTATGGACTGAACAAGAAACCACCAAAAATTTTAACCAGTCATCGTTCTCACAACACTGAGGACCAGTCATTCGAAATGACTTCTCCATGCATTTTATGCATTGGTAAAAGCACTATGATGAAAAGTGTGATATGTTTTCAGGTATCTCCTATACTAATAGAGCCACATGCTCACCGGTTTGCCACATGATGTAGGCCTATGGACTGAACAAGAAACCTCCAAAAATTTTAACCAGTCATCGTTCTCACAACACTGAGGACCAGTCATTCGAAATGACTTCTCCATGCATTTTATGCATTGGTAAAAGCACTATGATGAAAAGTGTGATATGTTTTCAGGTATCTCCTATACTAATAGAGCCACATGCTCACCGGTTTGCCACATGATGTAGGCCTATGGACTGAACAAGAAACCACCAAAAATTTTAACCAGTCATCGTTCTCACAACACTGAGGACCAGTCATTCGAAATGACTTCTCCATGCATTTTATGCATTGGTAAAAGCACTATGATGAAAAGTGTGATATGTTTTCAGGTATCTCCTATACTAATAGAGCCACATGCTCACCGGTTTGCCACATGATGTAGGCCTATGGACTGAACAAGAAACCACCAAAAATTTTAACCAGTCATCGTTCTCACAACACTGAGGACCAGTCATTCGAAATGACTTCTCCATGCATTTTATGCATTGGTAAAAGCACTATGATGAAAAGTGTGATATGTTTTCAGGTATCTCCTATACTAATAGAGCCACATGCTCACCGGTTTGCCACATGATGTAGGCCTATGGACTGAACAAGAAACCACCAAAAATTTTAACCAGTCATCGTTCTCACAACACTGAGGACCAGTCATTCGAAATGACTTCTCCATGCATTTTATGCATTGGTAAAAGCACTATGATGAAAAGTGTGATATGTTTTCAGGTATCTCCTATACTAATAGAGCCACATGCTCACCGGTTTGCCACATGATGTAGGCCTATGGACTGAACAAGAAACCACCAAAAATTTTAACCAGTCATCGTTCTCACAACACTGAGGACCAGTCATTCGAAATGACTTCTCCATGCATTTTATGCATTGGTAAAAGCACTATGATGAAAAGTGTGATATGTTTTCAGGTATCTCCTATACTAATAGAGCCACATGCTCACCGGTTTGCCACATGATGTAGGCCCATGGACTGAACAAGAAACCACCAAAAATTTTAACCAGTCATCGTTCTCACAACACTGAGGACCAGTCATTCGAAATGACTTCTCCATGCATTTTATGCATTGGTAAAAGCACTATGATGAAAAGTGTGATATGTTTTCAGGTATCTCCTATACTAATAGAGCCACATGCTCACCGGTTTGCCACATGATGTAGGCCTATGGACTGAACAAGAAACCACCAAAAATTTTAACCAGTCATCGTTCTCACAACACTGAGGACCAGTCATTCGAAATGACTTCTCCATGCATTTTATGCATTGGTAAAAGCACTATGATGAAAAGTGTGATATGTTTTCAGTTATCTCCTATACTAATAGAACCACATGCTCACCGGTTTGCCACATGATGTAGGCCTATGGACTGAACAAGAAACCACCAAAAATTTTAACCAGTCATCGTTCTCACAACACTGAGGACCAGTCATTCGAAATGACTTCTCCATGCATTTTATGCATTGGTAAAAGCACTATGATGAAAAGTGTGATATGTTTTCAGGTATCTCCTATACTAATAGAGCCACATGCTCACCGGTTTGCCACATGATGTAGGCCTATGGACTGAACAAGAAACCACCAAAAATTTTAACCAGTCATCGTTCTCACAACACTGAGGACCAGTCACTCGAAATGACTTCTCCATGCATTTTATGCATTGGTAAAAGCACTATGATGAAAAGTGTGATATGTTTTCAGTTATCTCCTATACTAATAGAGCCACATGCTCACCGGTTTGCCACATGATGTAGGCCCATGGACTGAACAAGAAACCACCAAAAATTTTAACCAGTCATCGTTCTCACAACACTGAGGACCAGTCATTCGAAATGACTTCTCCATGCATTTTATGCATTGGTAAAAGCACTATGATGAAAAGTGTGATATGTTTTCAGGTATCTCCTATACTAATAGAGTCACATGCTCACCGGTTTGCCACATGATGTAGGCCCATGGACTGAACAAGAAACCACCAAAAATTTTAACCAGTCATCGTTCTCACAACACTGAGGACCAGTCATTCGAAATGACTTCTCCATGCATTTAATGCATTGGTAAAAGCACTATGATGAAAAGTGTGATATGTTTTCAGGTATCTCCTATACTAATAGAGCCACATGCTCACCGGTTTGCCACATGATGTAGGCCTATGGACTGAACAAGAAACCACCAAAAATTTTAACCAGTCATCGTTCTCACAACACTGAGGACCAGTCATTCGAAATGACTTCTCCATGCATTTTATGCATTGGTAAAAGCACTATGATGAAAAGTGTGATATGTTTTCAGGTATCTCCTATACTAATAGAGCCACATGCTCACCGGTTTGCCACATGATGTAGGCCTATGGACTGAACAAGAAACCACCAAAAATTTTAACCAGTCATCGTTCTCACAACACTGAGGACCAGTCATTCGAAATGACTTCTCCATGCATTTTATGCATTGGTAAAAGCACTATGATGAAAAGTGTGATGTTTTCAGGTATCTCCTATACTAATAGAGCCACATGCTCACCGGTTTGCCACATGATGTAGGCCTATGGACTGAACAAGAAACCACCAAAAATTTTAACCAGTCATCGTTCTCACAACACTGAGGACCAGTCATTCGAAATGACTTCTCCATGCATTTTATGCATTGGTAAAAGCACTATGATGAAAAGTGTGATATGTTTTCAGGTATCTCCTATACTAATAGAGCCACATGCTCACCGGTTTGCCACATGATGTAGGCCTATGGACTGAACAAGAAACCACCAAAAATTTTAACCAGTCATCGTTCTCACAACACTGAGGACCAGTCATTCGAAATGACTTCTCCATGCATTTTATGCATTGGTAAAAGCACTATGATGAAAAGTGTGATATGTTTTCAGGTATCTCCTATACTAATAGAGCCACATGCTCACCGGTTTGCCACATGATGTAGGCCCATGGACTGAACAAGAAACCACCAAAAATTTTAACCAGTCATCGTTCTCACAACACTGAGGACCAGTCATTCGAAATGACTTCTCCATGCATTTTATGCATTGGTAAAAGCACTATGATGAAAAGTGTGATATGTTTTCAGGTATCTCCTATACTAATAGAGCCACATGCCACATGCTCACCGGTTTGCCACATGATGTAGGCCTATGGACTGAACAAGAAACCACCAAAAATTTTAACCAGTCATCGTTCTCACAACACTGAGGACCAGTCATTCGAAATGACTTCTCCATGCATTTTATGCATTGGTAAAAAGCACTATGATGAAAAGTGTGATATGTTTTCAGGTATCTCCTATACTAATAGAGCCACATGCTCACCGGTTTGCCACATGATGTAGGCCTATGGACTGAACAAGAAACCACCAAAAATTTTAACCAGTCATCGTTCTCACAACACTGAGGACCAGTCATTCGAAATGACTTCTCCATGCATTTTATGCATTGGTAAAAGCACTATGATGAAAAGTGTGATATGTTTTCAGGTATCTCCTATACTAATAGAGCCACATGCTCACCGGTTTGCCACATGATGTAGGCCTATGGACTGAACAAGAAACCACCAAAAATTTTAACCAGTCATCGTTCTCACAACACTGAGGACCAGTCATTCGAAATGACTTCTCCATGCATTTTATGCATTGGTAAAAGCACTATGATGAAAAGTGTGATATGTTTTCAGGTATCTCCTATACTAATAGAGCCACATGCTCACCGGTTTGCCACATGATGTAGGCCTATGGACTGAACAAGAAACCACCAAAAATTTTAACCAGTCATCGTTCTCACAACACTGAGGACCAGTCATTCGAAATGACTTCTCCATGCATTTTATGCATTGGTAAAAGCACTATGATGAAAAGTGTGATATGTTTTCAGGTATCTCCTATACTAATAGAGCCACATGCTCACCGGTTTGCCACATGATGTAGGCCTATGGACTGAACAAGAAACCACCAAAAATTTTAACCAGTCATCGTTCTCACAACACTGAGGACCAGTCATTCGAAATGACTTCTCCATGCATTTTATGCATTGGTAAAAGCACTATGATGAAAAGTGTGATATGTTTTCAGGTATCTCCTATACTAATAGAGCCACATGCTCACCGGTTTGCCACATGATGTAGGCCTATGGACTGAACAAGAAACCACCAAAAATTTTAACCAGTCATCGTTCTCACAACACTGAGGACCAGTCATTCGAAATGACTTCTCCATGCATTTTATGCATTGGTAAAAGCACTATGATGAAAAAGTGTGATATGTTTTCAGGTATCTCCTATACTAATAGAGCCACATGCTCACCGGTTTGCCACATGATGTAGGCCTATGGACTGAACAAGAAACCACCAAAAATTTTAACCAGTCATCGTTCTCACAACACTGAGGACCAGTCATTCGAAATGACTTCTCCATGCATTTTATGCATTGGTAAAAGCACTATGATGAAAAGTGTGATATGTCTTTCAGGTATCTCCTATACTAATAGAGCCACATGCTCACTCGGTTTGCCACATGATGTAGGCCTATGGACTGAACAAGAAACCACCAAAAATTTTAACCAGTCATCGTTCTCACAACACTGAGGACCAGTCATTCGAAATGACTTCTCCATGCATTTTATGCATTGGTAAAAGCACTATGATGAAAAGTGCTGATATGATTTCAGGTATCTTCCTATACTAATAGAGCCACATGCTCACCGGTTTGCCACATGATGTAGGCCTATGGACTGAACAAGAAACCACCAAAAATTTTAACCAGTCATCGTTCTCACAACACTGAGGACCAGTCATTCGAAATGACTTCTCCATGCATTTTATGCATTGGTAAAAGCACTATGATGAAAAGTGTGATATGTTTTCAGGTATCTCCTATACTAATAGAGCCACATGCTCACCGGTTTGCCACATGATGTAGGCCTATGGACTGAACAAGAAACCACCAAAAATTTTAACCAGTCATCGTTCTCACAACACTGAGGACCAGTCATTCGAAATGACTTCTCCATGCATTTTATGCATTGGTAAAAGCACTATGATGAAAAGTGTGATATGTTTTCAGGTATCTCCTATACTAATAGAGCCACATGCTCACCGGTTTGCCAACATGATGTAGGCCTATGGACTGAACAAGAAACCACCCAAAAATTTTTAACCAGTCATCGTTCTCACAACACTGAGGACCAGTCATTCGAAATGACTTCTCCATGCATTTTTATGCATTGGTAAAAGCACTATGATGAAAAGTGTGATATGTTTTCAGGTATCTCCTATACTAATAGAGCCACATGCTCACCGGTTTGCCACATGATGTAGGCCTATGGACTGAACAAGAAACCACCAAAAATTTTAACCAGTCATCTGTTCTCACAACACTGAGGACCAGTCATTCGAAATGACTTCTCCATGCATTTTTATGCATTGGTAAAAGCACTATGATGAAAAGTGTGATATGTTTTCAGGTATCTCCTATACTAATAGAGCCACATGCTCACCGGTTTGCCACATGATGTAGGCCTATGGACTGAACAAGAAACCACCAAAAATTTTTAACCAGTCATTCGTTCTCACAACACTGAGGACCAGTCATTCGAAATGACTTCTCCATGCATTTTATGCATTGGTAAAAGCACTATGATGAAAAGTGTGATATGTTTTCAGGTATCTCCTATACTAATAGAGCCACATGCTCACTCGGTTTGCCACATGATGTAGGCCTATGGACTGAACAAGAAACCACCAAAAATTTTAACCAGTCATTCGTTCTCACAACACTGAGGACCAGTCATTCGAAATGACTTCTCCATGCATTTTATGCATTGGTAAAAGCACTATGATGAAAAGTGTGATATGTTTTCAGGTATCTCCTATACTAATAGAGCCACATGCTCACCGGTTTGCCACATGATGTAGGCCTATGGACTGAACAAGAAACCACCAAAAATTTTAACCAGTCATCGTTCTCACAACACTGAGGACCAGTCATTCGAAATGACTTCTCCATGCATTTTATGCATTGGTAAAAAGCACTATGATGAAAAGTGTGATATGTTTTCAGGTATCTCCTATACTAATAGAGCCACATGCTCACACGGTTTGCCACATGATGTAGGCCTATGGACTGAACAAGAAACCACCAAAAATTTTAACCAGTCATCGTTCTCACAACACTGAGGACCAGTCATTCGAAATGACTTCTCCATGCATTTTATGCATTGGTAAAAAGCACTATGATGAAAAGTGTGATATGTTTTCAGGTATCTCCTATACTAATAGAGCCACATGCTCACCGGTTTGCCACATGATGTAGGCCTATGGACTGAACAAGAAACCTACCAAAAATTTTAACCAGTCATCGTTCTCACAACACTGAGGACCAGTCATTCGAAATGACTTCTCCATGCATTTTATGCATTGGTAAAAAGCACTATGATGAAAAAGTGTGATATGATTTTCAGGTATCTCCTATACTAATAGAGCCACATGCTCACACGGTTTGCCACATGATGTAGGCCTATGGACTGAACAAGAAACCACCAAAAATTTTAACCAGTCATCGTTCTCACAACACTGAGGACCAGTCATTCGAAATGACTTCTCCATGCATTTTTATGCATTGGTAAAAGCACTATGATGAAAAGTGTGATATGTTTTCAGGTATATCTCCTATACTAATAGAGCCACATGCTCACCGGTTTGCCACATGATGTAGGCCTATGGACTGAACAAGAAACCACCAAAAATTTTAACCAGTCATCGTTCTCACAACACTGAGGAGCCAGTCATTCGAAATGACTTCTCCATGCATTTTATGCATTGGTAAAAGCACTATGATGAAAAGTGTGATATGTTTTCAGGTATCTCCTATACTAATAGAGCCACATGCTCACCGGTTTGCCACATGATGTAGGCCTATGGACTGAACAAGAAACCACCAAAAAATTTTAACCAGTCATTCGTTCTCACAACACTGAGGACCAGTCATTCGAAATGACTTCTCCATGCATTTTATGCATTGGTAAAAGCACTATGATGAAAAGTGTGATATGTTTTTCAGGTATCTCCTATACTAATAGAGCCACATGCTCACCGGTTTGCCACATGATGTAGGCCTATGGACTGAACAAGAAACCACCAAAAATTTTAAACCAGTCATCGTTCTCACAACACTGAGGACCAGTCATTCGAAATGACTTCTCCATGCATTTTATGCATTGGTAAAAAGCACTATGATGAAAAGTGTGATATGTTTTCAGGTATCTCCTATACTAATAGAGCCACATGCTCACCGGTTTGCCACATGATGTAGGCCTATGGACTGAACAAGAAACCACCAAAAAATTTTAACCAGTCATCGTTCTCACAACACTGAGGACCAGTCATTCGAAATTGACTTCTCCATGCATTTTATGCATTGGTAAAAGCACTATGATGAAAAGTGTGATATGTTTTCAGGTATCTCCTATACTAATAGAGCCACATGCTCACCGGTTTGCCACATGATGTAGGCCTATGGACTGAACAAGAAACCACCAAAAATTTTAACCAGTCATCGTTCTCACAACACTGAGGACCAGTCATTCGAAATGACTTCTCCATGCATTTTATGCATTGGTAAAAGCACTATGATGAAAAGTGTGATATGTTTTCAGGTATCTCCTATACTAATAGAGCCACATGCTCACCGGTTTGCCACATGATGTAGGCCTATGGACCTGAACAAGAAACCACCAAAAATTTTAAACCAGTCACATCGTTCTCACAACACTGAGGACCAGTCATTCGAAATGACTTCTCCATGCATTTTATGCATTGGTAAAAGCACTATGATGAAAAGTGTGATATGTTTTCAGGTATCTCCTATACTAATAGAGCCACATGCTCACCGGTTTGCCACATGATGTAGGCCTATGGACTGAACAAGAAACCACCAAAAATTTTAACCAGTCATCGTTCTCACAACACTGAGGACCAGTCATTCGAAATGACTTCTCCATGCATTTTATGCATTGGTAAAAGCACTATGATGAAAAGTGTGATATGTTTTTCAGGTATCTCCTATACTAATAGAGCCACATGCTCACCGGTTTGCCACATGATGTAGGCCTATGGACTGAACAAGAAACCACCAAAAATTTTAACCAGTCATCGTTCTCACAACACTGAGGGACCAGTCATTCGAAATGACTTCTCCATGCATTTTATGCATTGGTAAAAGCACTATGATGAAAAGTGTGATATGTTTTCAGGTATCTCCTATACTAATAGAGCCACATGCCTCACCGGTTTGCCACATGATGTAGGCCTATGGACTGAACAAGAAACCACCAAAAATTTTAACCAGTCATCGTTCTCAACAACACTGAGGACCAGTCATTCGAAATGACTTCTCCATGCATTTTATGCATTGGTAAAAGCACTATGATGAAAAAGTGTGATATGTTTTCAGGTATCTCCCTATACTAATAGAGCCACATGCTCACCGGTTTGCCACATGATGTAGGCCTATGGACTGAACAAGAAAACCACCAAAAATTTTAACCAGTCATCGTTCTCACAACACTGAGGGACCAGTCATTCGAAATGACTTCTCCATGCATTTTATGCATTGGTAAAAGCACTATGATGAAAAGTGTGATATGTTTTCAGGTATCTCCTATACTAATAGAGCCACATGCTCACCGGTTTGCCACATGATGTAGGCCTATGGACTGAACAAGAAACCACCAAAAATTTTAACCAGTCATCGTTCTCACAACACTGAGGACCAGTCATTCGAAATGACTTCTCCATGCATTTTATGCATTGGTAAAAGCACTATGATGAAAAGTGTGATATGTTTTCAGGTATCTCCTATACTAATAGAGCCACATGCTCACCCGGTTTGCCACATGATGTAGGCCTATGGACTGAACAAGAAACCACCAAAAATTTTAACCAGTCATCCGTTCTCACAACACTGAGGACCAGTCATTCGAAATGACTTCTCCATGCATTTTATGCATTGGTAAAAGCACTATGATGAAAAGTGTGATATGCTTTTCAGGTATCTCCTATACTAATAGAGCCACATGCTCACCGGTTTGCCACATGATGTAGGCCTATGGACTGAACAAGAAACCACCAAAAATTTTAACCAGTCATCGTTCTCACAACACTGAGGACCAGTCATTCGAAATGACTTCTCCATGCATTTTATGCATTGGTAAAAGCACTATGATGAAAAGTGTGATATGATTTCAGGTATCGTCCTATACTAATAGAGCCACATGCTCACACGGTTTGCCACATGATGTAGGCCTATGGACTGAACAAGAAACCACCAAAAAATTTTAACCAGTCATCGTTCTCACAACACTGAGGACCAGTCATTCGAAATGACTTCTCCATGCATTTTATGCATTGGTAAAAAGCACACTATGATGAAAAGTGTGATATGTTTTCAGGTATCTCCTATACTAATAGAGCCACATGCTCACCCGGTTTGCCACATGATGTAGGCCTATGGACTGAACAAGAAACCACCAAAAATTTTAACCAGTCATCGTTCTCACAAACACTGAGGACCAGTCATTCGAAATGACTTCTCCATGCATTTTTATGCATTGGTAAAAAGCACTATGATGAAAAGTGTGATATGTTTTCAGGTATCTCCTATACTAATAGAGCCACATGCTCACCGGTTTGCCACATGATGTAGGCCTATGGACTGAACAAGAACACCACCAAAAATTTTAACCAGTCATCGTTCTCACAACACTGAGGACCAGTCATTCGAAATGACTTCTCCATGCATTTTATGCATTGGTAAAAGCACTATGATGAAAAGTGTGATGTTTTCAGGTATCTCCTATACTAATAGAGCCCACATGCTCACCGGTTTGCCACATGATGTAGGCCTATGGACTGAACAAGAAACCACCAAAAATTTTAACCAGTCATCGTTCTCACAACACTGAGGACCAGTCATTCGAAATGACTTCTCCATGCATTTTATGCATTGGTAAAAGCACTATGATGAAAAGTGTGATGTTTTCCAGGTATCTCCTATACTAATAGAGCCACATGCTCACCGGTTTGCCACATGATGTAGGCCTATGGACTGAACAAGAAACCACCAAAAAATTTTAACCAGTCATCGTTCTCAACAACACTGAGGACCAGTCATCGAAATGACTTCTCCATGCATTTTTATGCATTGGTAAAAGCACTATGATGAAAAGTGTGATATGTTTTCAGATACTAATAGAGCCACATGCTCACCGGTTTGCCACATGATGTAGGCCTATGGACTGAACAAGAAACCACCAAAAATTTTAACCAGTCATCGTTCTCACAACACTGAGGACCAGTCATTCGAAATGACTTCTCCATGCATTTTATGCATTGGTAAAAGCACTATGATGAAAAGTGTGATATGTTTTCAGGTATCTCCTATACTAATAGAGCCACATGCTCACCGGTTTGCCACATGATGTAGGCCTATGGACTGAACAAGAAACCACCAAAAATTTTAACCAGTCATCGTTCTCACAACACTGAGGACCAGTCATTCGAAATGACTTCTCCATGCATTTTATGCATTGGTAAAAGCACTATGATGAAAAGTGTGATATGTTTTCAGGTATCTCCTATACTAATAGAGCCACATGCTCACCGGTTTGCCACATGATGTAGGCCTATGGACTGAACAAGAAACCACCAAAAATTTTAACCAGTCATCGTTCTCACAACACTGAGGACCAGTCATTCGAAATGACTTCTCCATGCATTTTATGCATTGGTAAAAGCACTATGATGAAAAGTGTGATATGTTTTCAGGTATCTCCTATACTAATAGAGCCACATGCTCACCGGTTTGCCACATGATGTAGGCCTATGGACTGAACAAGAAACCACCAAAAATTTTAACCAGTCATCGTTCTCACAACACTGAGGACCAGTCATTCGAAATGACTTCTCCATGCATTTTATGCATTGGTAAAAGCACTATGATGAAAAGTGTGATATGTTTTCAGGTATCTCCTATACTAATAGAGCCACATGCTCACCGGTTTGCCACATGATGTAGGCCTATGGACTGAACAAGAAACCACCAAAAATTTTAACCAGTCATCGTTCTCACAACACTGAGGACCAGTCATTCGAAATGACTTCTCCATGCATTTTATGCATTGGTAAAAGCACTATGATGAAAAGTGTGATATGTTTTCAGGTATCTCCTATACTAATAGAGCCACATGCTCACCGGTTTGCCACATGATGTAGGCCTATGGACTGAACAAGAAACCACCAAAAATTTTAACCAGTCATCGTTCTCACAACACTGAGGACCAGTCATTCGAAATGACTTCTCCATGCATTTTATGCATTGGTAAAAGCACTATGATGAAAAGTGTGATATGTTTTCAGGTATCTCCTATACTAATAGAGCCACATGCTCACCGGTTTGCCACATGATGTAGGCCTATGGACTGAACAAGAAACCACCAAAAATTTTAACCAGTCATCGTTCTCACAACACTGAGGACCAGTCATTCGAAATGACTTCTCCATGCATTTTATGCATTGGTAAAAGCACTATGATGAAAAGTGTGATATGTTTTCAGGTATCTCCTATACTAATAGAGCCACATGCTCACCGGTTTGCCACATGATGTAGGCCTATGGACTGAACAAGAAACCACCAAAAATTTTAACCAGTCATCGTTCTCACAACACTGAGGACCAGTCATTCGAAATGACTTCTCCATGCATTTTATGCATTGGTAAAAGCACTATGATGAAAAGTGTGATATGTTTTCAGGTATCTCCTATACTAATAGAGCCACATGCTCACCGGTTTGCCACATGATGTAGGCCTATGGACTGAACAAGAAACCACCAAAAATTTTAACCAGTCATCGTTCTCACAACACTGAGGACCAGTCATTCGAAATGACTTCTCCATGCATTTTATGCATTGGTAAAAGCACTATGATGAAAAGTGTGATATGTTTTCAGGTATCTCCTATACTAATAGAGCCACATGCTCACCGGTTTGCCACATGATGTAGGCCTATGGACTGAACAAGAAACCACCAAAAATTTTAACCAGTCATCGTTCTCACAACACTGAGGACCAGTCATTCGAAATGACTTCTCCATGCATTTTATGCATTGGTAAAAGCACTATGATGAAAAGTGTGATATGTTTTCAGGTATCTCCTATACTAATAGAGCCACATGCTCACCGGTTTGCCACATGATGTAGGCCTATGGACTGAACAAGAAACCACCAAAAATTTTAACCAGTCATCGTTCTCACAACACTGAGGACCAGTCATTCGAAATGACTTCTCCATGCATTTTATGCATTGGTAAAAGCACTATGATGAAAAGTGTGATATGTTTTCAGGTATCTCCTATACTAATAGAGCCACATGCTCACCGGTTTGCCACATGATGTAGGCCTATGGACTGAACAAGAAACCACCAAAAATTTTAACCAGTCATCGTTCTCACAACACTGAGGACCAGTCATTCGAAATGACTTCTCCATGCATTTTATGCATTGGTAAAAGCACTATGATGAAAAGTGTGATATGTTTTCAGGTATCTCCTATACTAATAGAGCCACATGCTCACCGGTTTGCCACATGATGTAGGCCTATGGACTGAACAAGAAACCACCAAAAATTTTAACCAGTCATCGTTCTCACAACACTGAGGACCAGTCATTCGAAATGACTTCTCCATGCATTTTATGCATTGGTAAAAGCACTATGATGAAAAGTGTGATATGTTTTCAGGTATCTCCTATACTAATAGAGCCACATGCTCACCGGTTTGCCACATGATGTAGGCCTATGGACTGAACAAGAAACCACCAAAAATTTTAACCAGTCATCGTTCTCACAACACTGAGGACCAGTCATTCGAAATGACTTCTCCATGCATTTTATGCATTGGTAAAAGCACTATGATGAAAAGTGTGATATGTTTTCAGGTATCTCCTATACTAATAGAGCCACATGCTCACCGGTTTGCCACATGATGTAGGCCTATGGACTGAACAAGAAACCACCAAAAATTTTAACCAGTCATCGTTCTCACAACACTGAGGACCAGTCATTCGAAATGACTTCTCCATGCATTTTATGCATTGGTAAAAGCACTATGATGAAAAGTGTGATATGTTTTCAGGTATCTCCTATACTAATAGAGCCACATGCTCACCGGTTTGCCACATGATGTAGGCCTATGGACTGAACAAGAAAACCACCAAAAATTTTAACCAGTCATCGTTCTCACAACACTGAGGACCAGTCATTCGAAATGACTTCTCCATGCATTTTATGCATTGGTAAAAGCACTATGATGAAAAGTGTGATATGTTTTCAGGTATCTCCTATACTAATAGAGCCACATGCTCACCGGTTTGCCACATGATGTAGGCCTATGGACTGAACAAGAAACCACCAAAAATTTTAACCAGTCATCGTTCTCACAACACTGAGGACCAGTCATTCGAAATGACTTCTCCATGCATTTTATGCATTGGTAAAAGCACTATGATGAAAAGTGTGATATGTTTTCAGGTATCTCCTATACTAATAGAGCCACATGCTCACCGGTTTGCCACATGATGTAGGCCTATGGACTGAACAAGAAACCACCAAAAATTTTAACCAGTCATCGTCTCACAACACTGAGGACCAGTCATTCGAAATGACTTCTCCATGCATTTTATGCATTGGTAAAAGCACTATGATGAAAAGTGTGATATGTTTTGCAGGTATCTCCTATACTAATAGAGCCACATGCTCACCGGTTTGCCACATGATGTAGGCCTATGGACTGAACAAGAAACCACGCAAAAATTTTAACCAGTCATCGTTCTCACAACACTGAGGACCAGTCATTTCGAAATGACTTCTCCATGCATTTTATGCATTGGTAAAAGCACTATGATGAAAGTGTGATATGTTTTCAGGTATCTCCTATACTAATAGAGCCACATGCTCACCGGTTTGCCACATGATGTAGGCCTATGGACTGAACAAGAAACCACCAAAAATTTTAACCAGTCATCGTTCTCACAACACTGAGGACCAGTCATTCGAAATGACTTCTCATGCATTTTATGCATTGGTAAAAGCACTATGATGAAAAGTGTGATATGTTTTCAGGTATCTCCTATACTAATAGAGCCACATGCTCACCGGTTTGCCACATGATGTAGGCCTATGGACTGAACAAGAAACCACCAAAAATTTTAACCAGTCATCGTTCTCACAACACTGAGGACCAGTCATTCGAAATGACTTCTCCATGCATTTTATGCATTGGTAAAAGCACTATGATGAAAAGTGTGATATGTTTTCAGGTATCTCCTATACTAATAGAGCCACATGCTCACCGGTTTGCCACATGATGTAGGCCTATGGACTGAACAAGAAACCACCAAAAATTTTAACCAGTCATCGCTTCTCACAACACTGAGGACCAGTCATTCGAAATGACTTCTCCATGCATTTTATGCATTGGTAAAAGCACTATGATGAAAAGTGTGATATGTTTTCAGGTATCTCCTATACTAATAGAGCCACATGCTCACCGGTTTGCCACATGATGTAGGCCTATGGACTGAACAAGAAACCACCAAAAATTTTAACCAGTCATCGTTCTCACAACACTGAGGACCAGTCATTCGAAATGACTTCTCCATGCATTTTATGCATTGGTAAAAGCACTATGATGAAAAGTGTGATATGTTTTCAGGTATCTCCTATACTAATAGAGCCACATGCTCACCGGTTTGCCACATGATGTAGGCCTATGGACTGAACAAGAAACCACCAAAAATTTTAACCAGTCATCGTTCTCACAACACTGAGGACCAGTCATTCGAAATGACTTCTCCATGCATTTTATGCATTGGTAAAAGCACTATGATGAAAAGTGTGATATGTTTTCAGGTATCTCCTATACTAATAGAGCCACATGCTCACCGGTTTGCCACATGATGTAGGCCTATGGACTGAACAAGAAACCACCAAAAATTTTAACCAGTCATCGTTCTCACAACACTGAGGACCAGTCATTCGAAATGACTTCTCCATGCATTTTATGCATTGGTAAAAGCACTATGATGAAAAGTGTGATATGTTTTCAGGTATCTCCTATACTAATAGAGCCACATGCTCACCGGTTTGCCACATGATGTAGGCCTATGGACTGAACAAGAAACCACCAAAAATTTTATCCAGTCATCGTTCTCACAACACTGAGGACCAGTCATTCGAAATGACTTCTCCATGCATTTTATGCATTGGTAAAAGCACTATGATGAAAAGTGTGATATGTTTTCAGGTATCTCCTATACTAATAGAGCCACATGCTCACCGGTTTGCCACATGATGTAGGCCTATGGACTGAACAAGAACCACCAAAAACTTTAACCAGTCATCGTTCTCACAACACTGAGGACCAGTCATTCGAAATGACTTCTCCATGCATTTTATGCATTGGTAAAAGCACTATGATGAAAAGTGTGATGTTCTTCAGGTATCTCCTATACTAATAGAGCCACATGCTCACCGGTTTGCCACATGATGTAGGCCTATGGACTGAACAAGAAACCACCAAAAATTTTAACCAGTCATCGTTCTCACAACACTGAGGACCAGTCATTCGAAATGACTTCTCCATGCATTTTATGCATTGGTAAAAGCACTATGATGAAAAGTGTGATATGTTTTCAGGTATCTCCTATACTAATAGAGCCACATGCTCACCGGTTTGCCACATGATGTAGGCCTATGGACTGAACAAGAAACCACCAAAAATTTTAACCAGTCATCGTTCTCACAACACTGAGGACCAGTCATTCGAAATGACTTCTCCATGCATTTTATGCATTGGTAAAAGCACTATGATGAAAAGTGTGATATGTTTTCTGGTATCTCCTATACTAATAGAGCCACATGCTCACCGGTTTGCCACATGATGTAGGCCTATGGACTGAACAAGAAACCACCAAAAATTTTAACCAGTCATCGTTCTCACAACACTGAGGACCAGTCATTCGAAATGACTTCTCCATGCATTTTATGCATTGGTAAAAGCACTATGATGAAAAGTGTGATATGTTTTCAGGTATCTCCTATACTAATAGAGCCACATGCTCACCGGTTTTGCCACATGATGTAGGCCTATGGACTGAACAAGAAACCACCAAAAATTTTAACCAGTCATCGTTCTCACAACACTGAGGACCAGTCATTCGAAATGACTTCTCCATGCATTTTATGCATTGGTAAAAGCACTATGATGAAAAGTGTGATATGTTTTCAGGTATCTCCCTATACTAATAGAGCCACATGCTCACCGGTTTGCCACATGATGTAGGCCTATGGACTGAACAAGAAACCACCAAAAATTTTAAACCAGTCATCGTTCTCACAACACTGAGGACCAGTCATTCGAAATGACTTCTCCATGCATTTTATGCATTGGTAAAAGCACTATGATGAAAAGTGTGATATGTTTTCAGGTATCTCCTATACTAATAGAGCCACATGCTCACCGGTTTGCCACATGATGTAGGCCTATGGACTGAACAAGAAACCACCAAAAATTTTATCCAGTCATCGTTCTCACAACACTGAGGACCAGTCATTCGAAATGACTTCTCCATGCATTTTATGCATTGGTAAAAGCACTATGATGAAAAGTGTGATATGTTTTCAGGTATCTCCTATACTAATAGAGCCACATGCTCACCGGTTTGCCACATGATGTAGGCCTATGGACTGAACAAGAAACCACCAAAAATTTTAACCAGTCATCGTTCTCACAACACTGAGGACCAGTCATTCGAAATGACTTCTCCATGCATTTTATGCATTGGTAAAAGCACTATGATGAAAAGTGTGATATGTTTTCAGGTATCTCCTATACTAATAGAGCCACATGCTCACCGGTTTGCCACATGATGTAGGCCTATGGACTGAACAAGAAACCACCAAAAATTTTAGACCAGTCATCGTTCTCACAACACTGAGGACCAGTCATTCGAAATGACTTCTCCATGCATTTTATGCATTGGTAAAGCACTATGATGAAAAGTGTGATATGTTTTCAGGTATCTCCTATACTAATAGAGCCCACATGCTCACCGGTTTGCCACATGATGTAGGCCTATGGACTGAACAAGAAACCACCAAAAATTTTAACCAGTCATCGTTCTCACAACACACTGAGGACCAGTCATTCGAAATGACTTCTCCCATGCATTTTATGCATTGGTAAAAGCACTATGATGAAAAGTGTGATATGTTTTCAGGTATCTCCTATACTAATAGAGCCACATGCTCACCGGTTTGCCACATGATGTAGGCCTATGGACTGAACAAGAAACCACCAAAAATTTTAACCAGTCATCGTTCTCACAACACTGAGGACCAGTCATTCGAAATGACTTCTCCATGCATTTTATGCATTGGTAAAAGCACTATGATGAAAAGTGTGATATGTTTTCAGGTATCTCCTATACTAATAGAGCCACATGCTCACCGGTTTGCCACATGATGTAGGCCTATGGACTGAACAAGAAACGCACCAAAAATTTTAAACTCAGTCATCGTTCTCACAACACTGAGGACCAGTCATTCGAAATGACTTCTCCATGCATTTTATGCATTGGTAAAAGCACTATGATGAAAAGTGTGATATGTTTTCAGGTATCTCCTATACTAATAGAGCCACATGCTCACCGGTTTGCCACATGATGTAGGCCTATGGACTGAACAAGAAACCACCAAAAATTTTAACCAGTCATCGTTCTCACAACACTGAGGACCAGTCATTCGAAATGACTTCTCCATGCATTTTATGCATTGGTAAAAGCACTATGATGAAAAGTGTGATATGTTTTCAGGTATCTCCTATACTAATAGAACCACATGCTCACCGGTTTGCCATATGATGTAGGCCTATGGACTGAACAAGAAACCACCAAAAATTTTAACCAGTCATCGTTCTCACAACACTGAGGACCCAGTCATTCGAAATGACTTCTCCATGCATTTTATGCATTGGTAAAAGCACTATGATGAAAAGTGTGATATGTTTTCAGGTATCTCCTATACTAATAGAGCCACATGCTCACCGTTTTCCCACATGATGTAGGCCTATGGACTGAACAAGACAACCACCAAAAATTTTAACCAGTCATCATTCTCACAACACTGAGGACACAGTCATTCGAAATGACTTCTCCATGCATTTTATGCATTGGTAAAAGCACTATGATGAAAAGTGTGATATGTTTTCAGGTATCTCCTATACTAATAGAGCCACATGCTCACCGGTTTGCCATATATGTAGGCCTATGGACTGAACAAGAAACCACCAAAAATGTTAAACCAGTCATCGTTCTCACAACACTGAGGACCAGTCATTCGAAATGACTTCTCCATGCATTTTATGCATTGGTAAAAAGCACTATGATGAAAAAGTGTGATATGTTTTCAGGTATCTCCTATACTAATAGAGCCACATGCTCACCGGTTTTGCCACATGATGGTAGGGCCTATGGACTGAACATAGAAACCACCAAAAATTTTAACCAGTCATCGTTCTCACAACACTGAGGACCAGTCATTCGAAATGACTTCTCCATTGCATTTTATGCATTGGTAAAAGCACTATGATGAAAAGTGTGATATGTTTTCAGGTATCTCCTATACTAATAGAGCCACATGCTCACCGGTTTGCCACATGATGTAGGCCTATGGACTGAACAAGAAACCACCAAAAATTTTAACCAGTCATCGTTCTCACAACACTGAGGACCAGTCATTCGAAATGACTTCTCCATGCATTTTATGCATTGGTAAAAGCACTATGATGAAAAGTGTGATATGTTTTTCAGGTATCTCCTATACTAATAGAGCCACATGCTCACCGGTTTGCCACATGATGTAGGCCTATGGACTGAACAAGAAACCACCAAAATTTTAACCAGTCATCGTTCTCACAACACTGAGGACCAGTCATTCGAAATGACTTCTCCATGCATTTTATGCATTGGTAAAAGCACTATGATGAAAAGTGTGATATGTTTTCAGGTATCTCCTATACTAATAGAGCCACATGCTCACAGCGTTTGCCACATGATGTAGGCCTATGGACTGAACAAGAAACCACCAAAAATTTTAACCAGTCATCGTTCTCACAACACTGAGGACCAGTCATTCGAAATGACTTCTCCATGCATTTTATGCATTGGTAAAAGCACTATGATGAAAAGTGTGATATGTTTTCAGGTATCTCTCCTATACTAATAGAGCCACATGCTCACCGGTTTGCCACATGATGTAGGCCTATGGACTGAACAAGAAACCACCAAAAAATTTTAACCAGTCATCGTTCTCACAACACTGAGGACCAGTCATTCGAAATGACTTCTCCCATGCATTTTATGCATTGGTAAAAGCACTATGATGAAAAGTGTGATATGTTTTCAGGTATCTCCTATACTAATAGAACCACATGCTCACCGGTTTGCCATATGATGTAGGCCTATGGACTGAACAAGAAACCACCAAAAATTTAACCAGTCATCGTTCTCACAACACTGAGGACCAGTCATTCGAAATGACTTTCTCCATGCATTTTATGCATTGGTAAAAGCACTATGATGAAAAGTGTGTGATATGTTTTCAGGTATCTCCTATACTAATAGAGCCACATGCTCACCCGGTTTGCCACATGATGTAGGCCTATGGACTGAACAAGAAACCACCAAAAATTTTAACCAGTCATCATTCTCACAACACTGAGGACCAGTCCATTCGAAATGACTTCTCCATGCATTTTATGCATTGGTAAAAAGCACTATGATGAAAAAGTGTGATATGTTTTCAGGTATCTCCTATACTAATAGAGCCACATGCTCACACGGTTTGCCATATGATGTAGGCCTATGGACTGAACAAGAAACCACCAAAAATGTTAACCAGTCATCGTTCTCACAACACTGAGGACCAGTCATTCGAAATGACTTCTCCATGCATTTTATGCATTGGGTAAAAGCAACTATGATGAAAAGTGTGATATGTTTTCAGGTATCTCACTATACTAATAGAGCCACATGCTCACTGCGGTTTGCCACATGATGTAGGCCTATGGACTGAACAAGAAACCACCAAAAATTTTAACCAGTCATCGTTCTCACAACACTGAGGACCAGTCATTCGAAATGACTTCTCCATGCATTTTATGCATTGGTAAAAAGCACTATGATGAAAAGTGTGATATGTTTTCAGGTATCTCCATATACTAATAGAGCCACATGCTCACCGGTTTGCCACATATGCATGTAGGCTTTTAACCAGTCATCGTTCTCACAACACTGAGGACCAGTCATTCGAAATGACTTCTCCATGCATTTTATGCATTGGTAAAAGCACTATGATGAAAAGTGTGATATGTTTTCAGGTATCTCCTATACTAATAGAGCCACATGCTCACCGGTTTGCCACATGATGTAGGCCTATGGACTGAACAAGAAACCACCAAAAATTTTAACCAGTCATCGTTCTCACAACACTGAGGACCAGTCATTCGAAATGACTTCTCCATGCATTTTATGCATTGGTAAAAGCACTATGATGAAAAGTGTGATATGTTTTCAGGTATCTCCTATACTAATAGAGCCACATGCTCACCGGTTTGCCACATGATGTAGGCCTATGGACTGAACAAGAAACCACCAAAAATTTTAACCAGTCATCGTTCTCACAACACTGAGGACCAGTCATTCGAAATGACTTCTCCATGCATTTTATGCATTGGTAAAAGCACTATGATGAAAAGTGTGATATGTTTTCAGGTATCTCCTATACTAATAGAGCCACATGCTCACCGGTTTGCCACATGATGTAGGCCTATGGACTGAACAAGAAACCACCAAAAATTTTAACCAGTCATCGTTCTCACAACACTGAGGACCAGTCATTCGAAATGACTTCTCCATGCATTTTATGCATTGGTAAAAGCACTATGATGAAAAGTGTGATATGTTTTCAGGTATCTCCTATACTAATAGAGCCACATGCTCACCGGTTTGCCACATGATGTAGGCCTATGGACTGAACAAGAAACCACCAAAAATTTTAACCAGTCATCGTTCTCACAACACTGAGGACCAGTCATTCGAAATGACTTCTCCATGCATTTTATGCATTGGTAAAAGCACTATGATGAAAAGTGTGATATGTTTTCAGGTATCTCCTATACTAATAGAGCCACATGCTCACCGGTTTGCCACATGATGTAGGCCTATGGACTGAACAAGAAACCACCAAAAATTTTAACCAGTCATCGTTCTCACAACACTGAGGACCAGTCATTCGAAATGACTTCTCCATGCATTTTATGCATTGGTAAAAGCACTATGATGAAAAGTGTGATATGTTTTCAGGTATCTCCTATACTAATAGAGCCACATGCTCACCGGTTTGCCACATGATGTAGGCCTATGGACTGAACAAGAAACCACCAAAAATTTTAACCAGTCATCGTTCTCACAACACTGAGGACCAGTCATTCGAAATGACTTCTCCATGCATTTTATGCATTGGTAAAAGCACTATGATGAAAAGTGTGATATGTTTTCAGGTATCTCCTATACTAATAGAGCCACATGCTCACCGGTTTGCCACATGATGTAGGCCTATGGACTGAACAAGAAACCACCAAAAATTTTAACCAGTCATCGTTCTCACAACACTGAGGACCAGTCATTCGAAATGACTTCTCCATGCATTTTATGCATTGGTAAAAGCACTATGATGAAAAGTGTGATATGTTTTCAGGTATCTCCTATACTAATAGAGCCACATGCTCACCGGTTTGCCACATGATGTAGGCCTATGGACTGAACAAGAAACCACCAAAAATTTTAACCAGTCATCGTTCTCACAACACTGAGGACCAGTCATTCGAAATGACTTCTCCATGCATTTTATGCATTGGTAAAAGCACTATGATGAAAAGTGTGATATGTTTTCAGGTATCTCCTATACTAATAGAGCCACATGCTCACCGGTTTGCCACATGATGTAGGCCTATGGACTGAACAAGAAACCACCAAAAATTTTAACCAGTCATCGTTCTCACAACACTGAGGACCAGTCATTCGAAATGACTTCTCCATGCATTTTATGCATTGGTAAAAGCACTATGATGAAAAGTGTGATATGTTTTCAGGTATCTCCTATACTAATAGAGCCACATGCTCACCGGTTTGCCACATGATGTAGGCCTATGGACTGAACAAGAAACCACCAAAAATTTTAACCAGTCATCGTTCTCACAACACTGAGGACCAGTCATTCGAAATGACTTCTCCATGCATTTTATGCATTGGTAAAAGCACTATGATGAAAAGTGTGATATGTTTTCAGGTATCTCCTATACTAATAGAGCCACATGCTCACCGGTTTGCCACATGATGTAGGCCTATGGACTGAACAAGAAACCACCAAAAATTTTAACCAGTCATCGTTCTCACAACACTGAGGACCAGTCATTCGAAATGACTTCTCCATGCATTTTATGCATTGGTAAAAGCACTATGATGAAAAGTGTGATATGTTTTCAGGTATCTCCTATACTAATAGAGCCACATGCTCACCGGTTTGCCACATGATGTAGGCCTATGGACTGAACAAGAAACCACCAAAAATTTTAACCAGTCATCGTTCTCACAACACTGAGGACCAGTCATTCGAAATGACTTCTCCATGCATTTTATGCATTGGTAAAAGCACTATGATGAAAAGTGTGATATGTTTTCAGGTATCTCCTATACTAATAGAGCCACATGCTCACCGGTTTGCCACATGATGTAGGCCTATGGACTGAACAAGAAACCACCAAAAATTTTAACCAGTCATCGTTCTCACAACACTGAGGACCAGTCATTCGAAATGACTTCTCCATGCATTTTATGCATTGGTAAAAGCACTATGATGAAAAGTGTGATATGTTTTCAGGTATCTCCTATACTAATAGAGCCACATGCTCACCGGTTTGCCACATGATGTAGGCCTATGGACTGAACAAGAAACCACCAAAAATTTTAACCAGTCATCGTTCTCACAACACTGAGGACCAGTCATTCGAAATGACTTCTCCATGCATTTTATGCATTGGTAAAAGCACTATGATGAAAAGTGTGATATGTTTTCAGGTATCTCCTATACTAATAGAGCCACATGCTCACCGGTTTGCCACATGATGTAGGCCTATGGACTGAACAAGAAACCACCAAAAATTTTAACCAGTCATCGTTCTCACAACACTGAGGACCAGTCATTCGAAATGACTTCTCCATGCATTTTATGCATTGGTAAAAGCACTATGATGAAAAGTGTGATATGTTTTCAGGTATCTCCTATACTAATAGAGCCACATGCTCACCGGTTTGCCACATGATGTAGGCCTATGGACTGAACAAGAAACCACCAAAAATTTTAACCAGTCATCGTTCTCACAACACTGAGGACCAGTCATTCGAAATGACTTCTCCATGCATTTTATGCATTGGTAAAAGCACTATGATGAAAAGTGTGATATGTTTTCAGGTATCTCCTATACTAATAGAGCCACATGCTCACCGGTTTGCCACATGATGTAGGCCTATGGACTGAACAAGAAACCACCAAAAATTTTAACCAGTCATCGTTCTCACAACACTGAGGACCAGTCATTCGAAATGACTTCTCCATGCATTTTATGCATTGGTAAAAGCACTATGATGAAAAGTGTGATATGTTTTCAGGTATCTCCTATACTAATAGAGCCACATGCTCACCGGTTTGCCACATGATGTAGGCCTATGGACTGAACAAGAAACCACCAAAAATTTTAACCAGTCATCGTTCTCACAACACTGAGGACCAGTCATTCGAAATGACTTCTCCATGCATTTTATGCATTGGTAAAAGCACTATGATGAAAAGTGTGATATGTTTTCAGGTATCTCCTATACTAATAGAGCCACATGCTCACCGGTTTGCCACATGATGTAGGCCTATGGACTGAACAAGAAACCACCAAAAATTTTAACCAGTCATCGTTCTCACAACACTGAGGACCAGTCATTCGAAATGACTTCTCCATGCATTTTATGCATTGGTAAAAGCACTATGATGAAAAGTGTGATATGTTTTCAGGTATCTCCTATACTAATAGAGCCACATGCTCACCGGTTTGCCACATGATGTAGGCCTATGGACTGAACAAGAAACCACCAAAAATTTTAACCAGTCATCGTTCTCACAACACTGAGGACCAGTCATTCGAAATGACTTCTCCATGCATTTTATGCATTGGTAAAAGCACTATGATGAAAAGTGTGATATGTTTTCAGGTATCTCCTATACTAATAGAGCCACATGCTCACCGGTTTGCCACATGATGTAGGCCTATGGACTGAACAAGAAACCACCAAAAATTTTAACCAGTCATCGTTCTCACAACACTGAGGACCAGTCATTCGAAATGACTTCTCCATGCATTTTATGCATTGGTAAAAGCACTATGATGAAAAGTGTGATATGTTTTCAGGTATCTCCTATACTAATAGAGCCACATGCTCACCGGTTTGCCACATGATGTAGGCCTATGGACTGAACAAGAAACCACCAAAAATTTTAACCAGTCATCGTTCTCACAACACTGAGGACCAGTCATTCGAAATGACTTCTCCATGCATTTTATGCATTGGTAAAAGCACTATGATGAAAAGTGTGATATGTTTTCAGGTATCTCCTATACTAATAGAGCCACATGCTCACCGGTTTGCCACATGATGTAGGCCTATGGACTGAACAAGAAACCACCAAAAATTTTAACCAGTCATCGTTCTCACAACACTGAGGACCAGTCATTCGAAATGACTTCTCCATGCATTTTATGCATTGGTAAAAGCACTATGATGAAAAGTGTGATATGTTTTCAGGTATCTCCTATACTAATAGAGCCACATGCTCACCGGTTTGCCACATGATGTAGGCCTATGGACTGAACAAGAAACCACCAAAAATTTTAACCAGTCATCGTTCTCACAACACTGAGGACCAGTCATTCGAAATGACTTCTCCATGCATTTTATGCATTGGTAAAAGCACTATGATGAAAAGTGTGATATGTTTTCAGGTATCTCCTATACTAATAGAGCCACATGCTCACCGGTTTGCCACATGATGTAGGCCTATGGACTGAACAAGAAACCACCAAAAATTTTAACCAGTCATCGTTCTCACAACACTGAGGACCAGTCATTCGAAATGACTTCTCCATGCATTTTATGCATTGGTAAAAGCACTATGATGAAAAGTGTGATATGTTTTCAGGTATCTCCTATACTAATAGAGCCACATGCTCACCGGTTTGCCACATGATGTAGGCCTATGGACTGAACAAGAAACCACCAAAAATTTTAACCAGTCATCGTTCTCACAACACTGAGGACCAGTCATTCGAAATGACTTCTCCATGCATTTTATGCATTGGTAAAAGCACTATGATGAAAAGTGTGATATGTTTTCAGGTATCTCCTATACTAATAGAGCCACATGCTCACCGGTTTGCCACATGATGTAGGCCTATGGACTGAACAAGAAACCACCAAAAATTTTAACCAGTCATCGTTCTCACAACACTGAGGACCAGTCATTCGAAATGACTTCTCCATGCATTTTATGCATTGGTAAAAGCACTATGATGAAAAGTGTGATATGTTTTCAGGTATCTCCTATACTAATAGAGCCACATGCTCACCGGTTTGCCACATGATGTAGGCCTATGGACTGAACAAGAAACCACCAAAAATTTTAACCAGTCATCGTTCTCACAACACTGAGGACCAGTCATTCGAAATGACTTCTCCATGCATTTTATGCATTGGTAAAAGCACTATGATGAAAAGTGTGATATGTTTTCAGGTATCTCCTATACTAATAGAGCCACATGCTCACCGGTTTGCCACATGATGTAGGCCTATGGACTGAACAAGAAACCACCAAAAATTTTAACCAGTCATCGTTCTCACAACACTGAGGACCAGTCATTCGAAATGACTTCTCCATGCATTTTATGCATTGGTAAAAGCACTATGATGAAAAGTGTGATATGTTTTCAGGTATCTCCTATACTAATAGAGCCACATGCTCACCGGTTTGCCACATGATGTAGGCCTATGGACTGAACAAGAAACCACCAAAAATTTTAACCAGTCATCGTTCTCACAACACTGAGGACCAGTCATTCGAAATGACTTCTCCATGCATTTTATGCATTGGTAAAAGCACTATGATGAAAAGTGTGATATGTTTTCAGGTATCTCCTATACTAATAGAGCCACATGCTCACCGGTTTGCCACATGATGTAGGCCTATGGACTGAACAAGAAACCACCAAAAATTTTAACCAGTCATCGTTCTCACAACACTGAGGACCAGTCATTCGAAATGACTTCTCCATGCATTTTATGCATTGGTAAAAGCACTATGATGAAAAGTGTGATATGTTTTCAGGTATCTCCTATACTAATAGAGCCACATGCTCACCGGTTTGCCACATGATGTAGGCCTATGGACTGAACAAGAAACCACCAAAAATTTTAACCAGTCATCGTTCTCACAACACTGAGGACCAGTCATTCGAAATGACTTCTCCATGCATTTTATGCATTGGTAAAAGCACTATGATGAAAAGTGTGATATGTTTTCAGGTATCTCCTATACTAATAGAGCCACATGCTCACCGGTTTGCCACATGATGTAGGCCTATGGACTGAACAAGAAACCACCAAAAATTTTAACCAGTCATCGTTCTCACAACACTGAGGACCAGTCATTCGAAATGACTTCTCCATGCATTTTATGCATTGGTAAAAGCACTATGATGAAAAGTGTGATATGTTTTCAGGTATCTCCTATACTAATAGAGCCACATGCTCACCGGTTTGCCACATGATGTAGGCCTATGGACTGAACAAGAAACCACCAAAAATTTTAACCAGTCATCGTTCTCACAACACTGAGGACCAGTCATTCGAAATGACTTCTCCATGCATTTTATGCATTGGTAAAAGCACTATGATGAAAAGTGTGATATGTTTTCAGGTATCTCCTATACTAATAGAGCCACATGCTCACCGGTTTGCCACATGATGTAGGCTAATGGACTGAACAAGAAACCACCAAAAATTTTAACCAGTCATCGTTCTCACAACACTGAGGACCAGTCATTCGAAATGACTTCTCCATGCATTTTATGCATTGGTAAAAGCACTATGATGAAAAGTGTGATATGTTTTCAGGTATCTCCTATACTAATAGAGCCACATGCTCACCGGTTTGCCACATGATGTAGGCCTATGGACTGAACAAGAAACCACCAAAAATATTAACCAGTCATCGTTCTCACAACACTGAGGACCAGTCATTCGAAATGACTTCTCCATGCATTTTATGCATTGGTAAAAGCACTATGATGAAAAGTGTGATATGTTTTCAGGTATCTCCTATACTAATAGAGCCACATGCTCACCGGTTTGCCACATGATGTAGGCCTATGGACTGAACAAGAAACCACCAAAAATTTTAACCAGTCATCGTTCTCACAACACTGAGGACCAGTCATTCGAAATGACTTCTCCATGCATTTTATGCATTGGTAAAAGCACTGTGATGAAAAGTGTGATATGTTTTCAGGTATCTCCTATACTAATAGAGCCACATGCTCACCGGTTTGCCACATGATGTAGGCCTATGGACTGAACAAGAAACCACCAAAAATTTTAACCAGTCATCGTTCTCACAACACTGAGGACCAGTCATTCGAAATGACTTCTCCATGCATTTTATGCATTGGTAAAAGCACTATGATGAAAAGTGTGATATGTTTTCAGGTATCTCCTATACTAAGAGAGCCACATGCTCACCGGTTTGCCACATGATGTAGGCCTATGGACTGAACAAGAAACCACCAAAAATTTTAACCAGTCATCGTTCTCACAACACTGAGGACCAGTCATTCGAAATGACTTCTCCATGCATTTTATGCATTGGTAAAAGCACTATGATGAAAAGTGTGATATGTTTTCAGGTATCTCCTATACTAATAGAGCCACATGCTCACCGGTTTGCCACATGATGTAGGCTAATGGACTGAACAAGAAACCACCAAAAATTTTAACCAGTCATCGTTCTCACAACACTGAGGACCAGTCATTCGAAATGACTTCTCCATGCATTTTATGCATTGGTAAAAGCACTATGATGAAAAGTGTGATATGTTTTCAGGTATCTCCTATACTAATAGAGCCACATGCTCAACGGTTTGCCACATGATGTAGGCCTATGGACTGAACAAGAAACCACCAAAAATTTTAACCAGTCATCGTTCTCACAACACTGAGGACCAGTCATTCGAAATGACTTCTCCATGCATTTTATGCATTGGTAAAAGCACTATGATGAAAAGTGTGATATGTTTTCAGGTATCTCCTATACTAATAGAGCCACATGCTCACCGGTTTGCCACATGATGTAGGCCTATGGACTGAACAAGAAACCACCAAAAATTTTAACCAGTCATCGTTGTCACAACACTGAGGACCAGTCATTCGAAATGACTTCTCCATGCATTTTATGCATTGGTAAAAGCACTATGATGAAAAGTGTGATATGTTTTCAGGTATCTCCTATACTAATAGAGCCACATGCTCACCGGTTTGCCACATGATGTAGGCCTATGGACTGAACAAGAAACCACCAAAAATTTTAACCAGTCATCGTTCTCACAACACTGAGGACCAGTCATTCGAAATGACTTCTCCATGCATTTTATGCATTGGTAAAAGCACTATGATGAAAAGTGTGATATGTTTTCAGGTATCTCCTATACTAATAGAGCCACATGCTCACCGGTTTGCCACATGATGTAGGCCTATGGACTGAACAAGAAACCACCAAAAATTTTAACCAGTCATCGTTGTCACAACACTGAGGACCAGTCATTCGAAATGACTTCTCCATGCATTTTATGCATTGGTAAAAGCACTATGATGAAAAGTGTGATATGTTTTCAGGTATCTCCTATACTAATAGAGCCACATGCTCACCGGTTTGCCACATGATGTAGGCTAATGGACTGAACAAGAAACCACCAAAAATTCTAACCAGTCATCGTTCTCACAACACTGAGGACCAGTCATTCGAAATGACTTCTCCATGCATTTTATGCATTGG